>NC_057710.1:18491585-18504204 GCF_004010195.1 Chiloscyllium plagiosum
ATAACAAAAATCTAATTCAATTCACACCCCAAGTGTGTATGTGATCTGTGCACTGGCGAAACTGCCTGACTCACTCTGACAATATCCGGAATAAGTCAAAGCATTGGTACCAAGGTTGCCACATTTGAGGCACTGTACCTGTACTTGGTTCCTTTCTGTACTAGCTTATAAAGAAGAACATTTAAGAACATGCATTAGTATGCTGCCATATGCCTTAATGAACCTCTGCTCAAAAGTTGAGAATTCACGAAAACTCAGCAGGCATGAAGCCCCAACAGCAAATATGATCGAGGCATGCATTCCTTGATAACTGAACAGGAACACAAAATTCCTATGCCCTAAATATACCAGCAAGTGCTCCAATTTCATTGATTATTCAGCCATGTCCAAGCAGCACTGAAGAATCTCTCTTTATTATTTTCCTTTCAATATAATGGTAGATTGGCTCTTTGGCTGTAAACCCAACTGAGGATTTAATAACCGAATTTCAGTTAATTCAAAAAGTGCTTTCCTGCTCAATAAGATGTTTAGATTTCAGACAGGCAAAGGGTCAATTCAATGCAATGCTAAATGGATTACAGCATCAATTAAATCTGTTGTTAAATAGTGGGCCTGCCTGAAATAACTGGCAGCCAGCAATTTGCAGTAATGATACTGTGTATTTTATAAAACTGCGCTGGAACTGAGGTGTAATCTACCTGCTCTGCTGGACAAATGTTAAATCGTGTACCCGCCACATGTAGCCTACTCCATGCCAACTAGCTGTGATTTATGGGGCTGTTCCAAATCATAATCATTGACTGTGATGCCATGTGAATGGTGATTTACTAATTTTATCACTGCAATGATAACTCCTGCACAGTTGACCAAACAGAACATAAACAGCCCAAGTGCTCAGATTAAATTAGATAAAATGAAATTGCTATTTGTATTTTCATATACACAGTGCTAACTGAGCACAGGAGTGAATCAATGTCAGACTCATACCAACTCTAAGCTGTGGCTGTGAATTGAGACTCTGGGCTAGATCGAGATTCTGGAGTGAGAATCCTGAGAGCAGATAGCCTCCTATTGATTCAGTTTCACACTAAGTGGGGTGTAAATGGAGTGCCAATGCTGTTTACAAAATGTTCAATAGTTCAGAGAAAGAGTTAGGCCAGAATTGAAACATCAACACTGCTCCTCTCACTCCATAGACACTGTTAAAAATGACACAACACCAGGTTGTAATCAAACAGGCCAATGTTGGACTCTAACCTGATATTGTTGATTTTTAACTTTGTCCAGCCAGTCCAACACCGGCTCCTCCACATCAACCGTAGACACTGCCAGGTGAGTTTCTCCATTATCTTCAGTTTTTTGTTCAATGGTCCCTACACCACCTCCCACTACACCACAACCCCCACCATCCACACTGAACCCCGTACCCCCTCTTCCCCACCCCCCATATCCCAGCATTTTGCAACAGCCTTAAACCTAAGTATAAATATTTAAAGAGTAATGCCCAGGGATAATTCATTCCCCATCCATGACCAGTGCCTCAAACTATACTAGTCCCATTTTCTTGTGCTTGGCCCATATCCCTCTAAACCTTTCCCATTCGTGTATCTGTCCAAATGCCTCTAAAATGTTTTAACTGTACCTGCCTCTACCACTTCCTTTGACAGTTCATTCCCGATACATGGGTAGCACGGTGGCACAGTGGTTAGCACTGCTGCCTCAGCGCCAGGGACCTGGGTTCAATTCCCACCTCAGGCGACTGATGTGTGGAGTTTGCACATTCTTCCTGTGTCTGTGTGGGTTTCCTCTAGGTGCTCCGGTTTCCTCCCACAGTCCAAAGATGTGCAGGTCAGGTGAATTGGCTATACTAAATTACCCGTAGTGTTAGATGTAGGGGTATGGGTGGGTTGCGCTTCAGCGGGTTGGTGTGGATGTGTGGGGCCGAAGGGCCTGTTTCCACACTGTAGGTAATCTAATCTAAAATACATACTACCCTCTATGTGAAAAAAGATGCCCTTTCCTCTTTCTCCTCTCACCATAAACCAATGCCCTCTAGTTTTGAACTCCCCCACCCTAGGCAAAAGATCTTGACCATTCATTCCTTATCTATGACTCTCATGACTTTATAAACCTAAGGCCTTCTATAGGTATAGCAGGAATAAAAGAATGACTCGAGTAAGATCAGAGTGGTGCTGGAAAAGCAGCAGGTCAGGCAGCATCCGAGAAGCAGGAAAATCGACGTTTCAGGCAAAAGCTGAAGGGCTTTTGCCTGAAACATCGATTTTCCTGCTCCTCGGATGCTGCCTGACCTGCTGTGCTTTTCCAGCACCACGCTGATCTAAATTCTGGTTTCCAGCATCTGCAGTTCTCACTTTTGCCTAGAATAAGATCGGGCCCAATCAAAGATATAGTGGAAGGTTGTGTGTGGAATCTGAGGACATTGCGGAAGCACTTAATGAATACATTTTGTCAGTATTCAAATTGGAAAGGGCGATGTTAGTTAGAATACAGATATACAGGCTACTAGATTAGATGGGATTGAAGTTGACATAGAGGATGTTTTAGCAATTTTGGAAGATCTAAAAATAGATAAGACACCTAGGCCGGATGGGATTTAACCTCGGATTCTCTGTGAAGCTAGGGAGGAGATTGCAGAGCCTTTGGCTTTGATATTTATGTCATGATTGTCATGGGGAGTAGTGCCAGAAAACTGGAGGATAGCAAATGTTGTTCCCTTGTTTAAGAAGGGGAGTCGGGACAATCCTGGTAATTATAGGCCTTACTTCGGTTGTGGGTAAGGTGTTGGTAAAGGTCATAAGAGATAGGAGTTATAATCATCTGGAAAGAAATAATTTGATTAGAGATAGTCAACACTGTTTTGTGAAGGGTTGGTTGTGCCTCACTAACTTTATTGAGTTCTTCGAGAAGATGACAAAACACATGGATGAAGGTAAAGCAGTTGATGTGGTGTATATGGACCTCAGTAAGGTGTTTGATAAGGTTCCACACAGTAGGCCATTGCACAAAATACAGAATTTCGAGACTGAAGATGATTTAACAGTTTGGATCAGAAATTGGCTAGCTGAAAGAAGACAGAGGGTGGTGGTTGATGAGAAATGCTCATCCTGGATCTCAGTTACCAGTGGTGTGTCGAAAGGATCTGTTTTGGGGCCACTGCTGTTTGTCATTTTTATAAATGATCTGGAGCTGGGCATGGATGGATGGGTTGGTAAATTTGCGGATGATATTAAGGTAGGCAGTGGAAGTGTCGAAGGATGTTGTGAGTTACAAAGGGACATAGATAAGATACAGAGCTGGGCTGAGAAGTAGCAAATGGAGTTTAATGCGAAAAAGTGTGGGGTAGTTCACTTCGGAAGAAGTAGCAGGAATGCAGAGTACTGGGCCAATCATAAAATTCTTGGCAGTGTGGATGAACAGAGAGATCTCAGTGTCCAGGTGCATAAAGCCCTGAACGTTGCCACCCAATAGAGTTGATAAGAAGGCATATGGTTACTTAGATTACTTACAGTGTGGAAACAGGCCATTCGGCCCAACAAGTCCACACCGACCCGCCGAAGCGTAACCCACCCATACCCCTACATTTACCCCTTTACCTAACACTACGGGCAATTTAGCATGGCCAATTCACCTGACTTGCACATCTTTTGACTGTGGGAGGAAACCGGAGCACCCGGAGGAAACCCACGCAGACACGGGGAGAACGTGCAAACTCCACACAGTCAGTCGCCTGAGGCGGGAATTGAACCCGGGTCTCTGGCGCTGTGAGGCAGCAGTGCTAACCACTGTGCCACCGTGCCACCCACCATGGTGTATTTGCATTGATTGGTAGGGGGATTGAGTTTCAGAGCCATGAGGTCATATTTTAGCTGTACAAGACACTGGTAAGGCCGCATCTGGAACATTGCATGCAGTTCTGGTCACCACATTATAGGAAGGATGTGGAAGCTTTACTAGGATGTTGTCTGATATGGAAGGAATGTCTTATGAGGAAAGGCTGAGGGAACTGAGGCTGTTTTCATTGGAGAGAAGAAGTTTGAGAGGTGACTTAATTGAGACAGATAAGATAATCAGAGGGTTAGATAGGGGGTCAGTGAGAGCCTTTTTCCTCAGATGGTGAAGGCGAACATGAGGGGACATAGCTTTAAATTGAGGGGTGATAGATTTAGGACAGATATTATGGACAGTTTCTTTACTCAGAGAGTAGTAGAGGTGTGGAACGGCCTGCCTACAACAGTAGTAGACTCGTCAACGTTAAGGGCATTTAATGGGCATTGGATAATAATGGAATGGTGTAGGTTAGATGAGCATCAGATTATTTTCACAGGTCAGCAAAACATCGAGGGCCGAAGGGCCTATACTGCGCTGTAATGTTCTATGTAAACCTCTATAAGGTCACCCCTCAACCTCCTACATTTCAGGGAAAAAAAAGTCCCAGTCTATCCAGCCTCTCCTTATAACTTAAATCCTCCAGTCCCAGTAACATCCGTGTAAATCTTTTCTGCACATTTTCCAATTTGATAACATCTTTCCCATAGCAGGTTCTCACAGGCTGTACAGCTGCAATATGAGTCCCAACTCATATCTTCAGTGTTCTGATCAATGCTGACTAGCATGCCAAATGTCTTCGTTACTATCCTGTCTACCTGTGATGTCACTCTCAAGAAAATATGTACCTGAACCCCTCAATCTCTCTGTAGATTAACACTCTCCAGGGCCTATCTATTAAAAGTGTATCAACTCCAGCTGATCAAAATCCCAGCTGTATTCTGAGATAACCTTCTTCACCGTCCATTAAGTTTGGTGTCATCCGCAAACTTACTCACCTTGCTTTTTATATTTTCATCCATATAGTTTAAATAAATGACAAATAACAGTGGACCCTGCACCAAGCCTTGTGGAACACCAGCGGTCACAGGCCTCCAATCCAAAAAAGACACCTGTACCACCCACCCTCTGTCTCTACCGTCAAGCCAATTTTGTGTCCTGTTGACTAGCTCTCCCTGGATCCCATGTGATCTAAATTTACTGACCAGTCGACCATATGAAACCTTGTTGAAGGCCTTGCTAAAGTCCATGCAGTCGTCGACCATCCTACCCTCATCTATACTCTTGGTTATGTCCTCAAAAAACTCAATCAAGTTTGTGAGGAACAACTTCCCTACACACAAAGCAATGCTGACTATCCCCATCAATCCTTGCCTCTCCAAAAGCCTTTCCTGATGAAGGGCTTATGCCTGAAACATCGATTCTCCTGCTCCTCGGATGCTGCCTGACCTGCTGTGCTTTTCCAGCACCACACTCTCGACTCTCCAAAAGCATGTAAATTCTATCGTTCAGAATCCCCCCCAACAACTTAGCCACTACTGATATCAGACTCAAGGGCTATAGTTCCCTGGCCTTTCCTTTCAGTCCTGCTAAAATAAGGGCATGGCATTAGCCACTCTCCAGTCTTCCGAAACCTCACCCATGGCTCTAAATGATACAAAAATCTGCAAGGTATGCTGCTGAGACTGCATAAGTCTCTCTTTAAATCAGATTTGAATGTTGCAAGCAGTTTTGAGCTTGTATTTAATGAAGGATATGCTAGCATTAGAGGTGGTCCAGAAGTAGTTGAAAGAATAATCCCAGGGATGGGCTTATCATATGAATGAGGACCCTGGATCTAGACTCAATGTCAGTAAGATGGATGAGGGGGGATTTCGTTGAAACTTACAGAATACAGAGAGCCCCTGGATAGAGTGAGCATGGAGAAGATATTTCCACTGGTAGGAGAGACAGGACCCGTGGGCACAGCCTCAGAGTAAAAAAGCACCCCTTTAGAACTGAGATGAGGAGGAATTTCTTCATCGAGAGGTTGGTGAAGCTGTGGAATCATTGCTGCAGAGTGCTGTGGAGGCCAGAGTGTAGTAAAGGCATAGGTAGATAGATGTTTGATTAGTAACTGGGTCAAGTGTTATGGGGAGAAGTGGGGAGTGTGGGTGAGAAATGTATCAGCCATGATCGAACATTGGAGGAGACTCAGTGGACCAAATGACCGTTATTTAATGGTCTTATGGTCTTTCCCTGTTGCTGGTTCCCTCATGACCAATGTAGCTGCAATTATGTTCTTTTCAACAAGGCCTGTTTGGTCAGCCATTGTGCTATCAAGCCACTCGGTCATGGTCACTGAGGTTTCTTACTCAGGGTACAGTGCCCTTGCTGCCTTTCTTCCAATTTAGTGAAGGTGAAGTTGGAGAATTGGATTTCATGGGGAGCAGCTTGGAGTGATGGGGAAGGCAGAGGGCTAGCTGCCCATTGTTGGGGGACGGGACAATAAAGGCATAATAACCAGTGGAGGGAAACATCCAGGTTAGGAGAAGGTTGAAGAAATTGGGCTGTGATAGCAGACATTTTAATCAACTCAAGTTAATGGCAGGTTGGCCATGTTACATATTGGCACATCTTGTGAACGTGAAAAGCATTGTCTACAAGAAAGTGCCACCAAAGGATAACAAGGGGAGTGGAATCATCAAAGTGCAAGACAACCATGCAATGAGATACAAATTGATTTCAAAATCAAACCTTGCCCAAAGCAGGTTTCCATCCTCTGCTCAAATGCACGTAAATGATTGAGATAATAACATTCCACAATTAAAACAATTAGGCAGGTTTTGAACAAGATCAATGAGCAACATATTTGAAAGAATATCAATAATTTATACGCCCGCTGTCATTAAGCTGTTTAGTAACTTTTCAAAGACATCTCATTAAATGCGTGTCGGAGACGGCTGCTCTCGGAAGTTTAAAGCATGAGTTGTTAACTTAATTCCAACATCAGTTTTAGATTGCTGTAATAAAAATGATAACCTGCCAGTTATGCAGAGTAGTCAGCTCAGAACAATTCATCCAAACTCAGCGTCAGGCTGAAAATATACAACCAATGTGTTTCTTTTTATTTCTCTTCCTTGTTTGGTCCTGCATGCGCTTTCAGATTAACGTGGTTTGGCTGTTAGGGCAGCTGTATGTTCCTCCTGCAAAATGTGGCAGGTGAGAGACACAACACATATCTCTGCCGACCACGTCTGTGGGAAGTGCACCCAACTCCAGCTCCTCAAAAACTGAGTTAGGGAACTGGAGCTGGAGCTGGATGAATTGCGGATCATCTGGGAGGCTGAGGGGGAAATTGAGAGGATGTACAGAGAGGTGGTCACTCCTCAGACACAGGATAAGGACAGCTGGGTAACAGTCAGGGGAGGAAGGGGAACTGATAGACAGAGCAGGGATCCCCTGTGCCCATTTTGGATCCTGCTGGTGGGGACAGCCTATCGGTGGAAGCCTTAGATGTCAGGTCTCTGGCACTGAGCCTGGCACTGTGGCTCAGAAGGGAAGGGGGAGAATAGAAAAGCGCTAGTGGTAGGGGATTCAATAGACGGATTGTCAGAAGATTTTGTGGTCAGGAACAGGACTCCCAGAAGGTATGTTGCCTCCCCGGTGCCAGGGACCAGGATGTCAGGTTTACAAGATTCTGAAGGGGGATGGTGAGCACCAGAAATCGTGATACATATTGACACCAATGACATAGCGAGGAAAGGGATTGAGGATCTGAAAAGTGACTACAGAGAGCTAGTTTAGAAGCTAAAGAGCAGGATGAGTAGTGTTCTCAGGTTTGCTACCAGTGCCACGAGATAGACAGGTGAGGAACAGGTAGCGAGTGCAGCTTAACAAGTGGCTGCGAGGCTGGTGCAGGAGGGAGGGCTTCAGATACTTGTGATGCCTTCCGGGGAAGGTGGGACCTGTACATGAAGGATTGGTTGCACCTGAACTGGACGGGCACAAATATCTTGGGTGGGAGATTTGCTTGTGTGGTTTGGGAGGGTTTAAACCTCCCAAAGAGGGGTTAGAAGGTTGGGTGAGCAAGTTTGCGGATGATACGAAAGTCGGAGGAGTTGTTGACAGTGAGGAAGGATGTGGCAGGTTACAGCAGGATATAGAGAAGCTGCAGAGCTGGGCAGAAAGGTGGCAAATGGAATTCAATGTAGCTAAGTGTGAGGTGATTCACTTTGGGAAGAATAACAAAAAGATGGGGTACTGGGCTAATGGTCGGATACTTGGTAGTGTGGATGAGCAGAGGGATCTTGGTGTCCATGTACACAGATCTCTGAAAGTTGCCACACAAGTAAATAGTGCGGTGAGGAAGGCATATGGCGTACTGGCTTTTATTGGTAGAGGAATTGAGTTCCGGAGCCCTGAGGTCATGATGCAGTCGTATAAGACTCTGGTGCGGCCGCATCTGGAATATTGTGTGCAGTTTTGGTCGCCATACTATAGGAAGGAGGTGGAGGCACTGGAACGGGTGCAGAGGAGGTTTACCAGGATGTTGCCTGGTATGGAAGAAAGATCGTATGAGGATAGACTGACACACTTGGGGCTGTTTTCACGAGAGAAAAGAAGGTTTAGATAGGTATATGGAGGATAGTGGGTTAGTATAGGTTAGGTGGGCTTGGATCGGCGCAACATCGAGGGCCAAAGGGCCTGTACTGTGCTGTATTCTTCTATGATCTAAACGAGTTTGGCAGGTGGGTGGGAACCAGAGCTATATATCTGAGAAGGTGGTAGTTGTAGATGTGGCTGTGACAGGATGTAGTGAATCTATCAGGGAGGTTTTACATGTGAGAAAACAAAGGGATCAGTTAAAGTGTGTCTGCTTTAATACAACGAGTGTCAGAAATAAGAGTGATTAACTTAGAGCTTGGATCAGTACTTGGGACTATGATGTTGTGTCCATAACAGAGACGTGGGTTTCACAAGGGAAGGAATGGTTGCTAGATGTTCCAGAGTTTAGAACATTTAAAAAGAACAGGGAGGGTGAAAAAAAAGAAGGGGTGTAGCATTGCTAATCAGAGAGTGCAACACAGCTACAGAAACAAAGATTGTCGAGGAAGGTTTGTCGACTGAGTCAATATGGTTGGATGTTAGGAACAGCATAGAGTCATAGAGATGTACAGCATGGAAACAGACCCTTCGGTCCAACCCGTCCATGCCGACCAGATATCCCAACCCAATCTAGTCCCACCTGCCAGCACCCGGCCCATATCCCTCCAAACCTTTCTTATTCATGTACCCATCCAGATGCCTCTCAAATTTTGCAATTGTACCAGCCTCCACCACTTCCTCTGGCAGCCCATTCCATATATGTACCACCCTCTGTGTGAAAAAGTTGCCCCTTAGGTCTCTTTTATATCTTTCCCTTCTCACCCTAAACCTACGCCCTCTAGTTCTGGACTCCCTGACCCCAGGGAAAATACTTTGCCTATTTACCCTACTCATGCCCCTCATAATTTTGTAAACCTCTATAAGGTGACCCCTCAGCCTTCAACGTTCCAGGGAAAACAGCCCAGCCTTTTCAGTCTCTCCCTATAGCTCAGATCCTCCAACCCTGGCAACATCCTTGTAAATCTTTTCTGAACCCTTTCAAGTTTCACAACATTACAGCAAGGGAGCAGCCACCTCATTGGGGGTTTTCTACAGATCCCCTAATAGCAGGAGGGAGATTGAAGAACTCATAGGCCAGCAGATTTTCGAAAAATGCAGATATAATAGGGTTGTTGTTATGGGTGACTTCAACTTCCCCAATATTGACTGGAACCTCCTGAGTGCAGATGGTTTGGATGGAGCTGTTTGTCAGGATTGTTCAGGAGGGTTTCCTTACTCAGTATGGAGACAGGCCGACGAGGGGAGAGACCATTCTGGATTTGGTGCTTGGCAATAAGCCAGGACAGGTGTCAGATCTCATGATGGTAGAACACTTTGGTGACAGTGACCACAACTGCCTCACATTTACCATAGCCTTGGTGAGGGAATGGAACAGTTCCCATGGCAAGATATTCAATTTGGGAAAAGGAAATTATGACACTATCATATAGGAGTTGGGAAGTACAGACTGGGAGCAATTGTTCCACAGAAAGGGCACAACAGACATGTGGAAGCTATTTAAGGAGCAGTTTTTGCTTGTGGAATCTGAGCAGATAGGAAAAGCACTAAATGCGTTTCTTGCTTCGATTTCCACTAAGGAAAGGGACCTTGTTGTGAAGGAGAACTTTGAGGAGCTGGGAAACAGACTTGAACAGATCAAGATTGAGGGAGTTGATGTGCTGGAAATTGTGGCAAATATTAAGATTGATAAGTCCCCAGGGCCAGCATTTGGAAAAGCATAGTGTAATTAAAAGCAGTCAGCATGGTTTTGTGAGGGACAGGTCATGCCTCACAAATTTTATTGAGTTCTTTGAGGAGGTGATGAGGTAGGTTGACGAAGAACTTCAGCAAGGCATTTCTTAAGGTTCCCCAAGGTAGGCTCATTCATAAAGTCAGGAAGTATGGGATACAGGGAGATTTGGCTATCTGGATTCAGAATTGGTTGGCTGACAGAAGGCAGAGAGTGGTTGTAGATGGAAAGTATTCTGCCTGGAGGTCAGTGGTGAGTGCTGTCCCACAGGGCTCTGTCCTTGAGCCTCTGCTCTTAGTATTTTTTATAAATGACTTGGATGAGGAAGTTGAGGGGTGGGTTAGTAAATTTGTCGATGGCACAAAGGTTAGAGGTGCTGTTGATAGTATCGAGGGCTTTTGTAGGCTGCAGCACGACATTGACAGGATGCAGAGTTGGGCTGAGAAATGGCAGATGGAGTTCAACCTGGATAAATGTGAAGTGGAAGGTTGTCCAGCATGGAATCAGACCCTTCGGTCCAACCCGTCCATGCCGACCAAATATCCCAAACAAATCTAGTCCCACCTGCCAGCACCCGGCCCATATTCTTCCAAACCCTTCCTATTCATATACCATCCAAATGCCTCTTAAATGTTGCAATTGTACCAGCCTCCACCACATCCTCTGGCAGCTCATTCCATACACGTACCACCCTCTGTGTGAAAAAGTTGCCCCTTAGGTCTTTTTTATATCTTTTGCCTCTCACTCTAAACCTATGTCCTTGAGTTCTGGATTCCCCCACCCCAGGGAAAAGACTTTGTCTATTTATCCAATCCATGCCTCTCATAATTTTGTAAACCTCTGTAAGGTCACCCCTCAGCCTCTGACTCTCCAGGGAAAACAGCCCTAGCCTATCCAGCCTCTCCCTATAGCTCAAATCCTCCTACCCTGGCAACATCCTTGTAAATCCTTTCTGAACCCTTTCAAGTTTCGCAACATCTTTCTGATAGGAAGGAGACCAGAATTGCACACAATATTCCAACAGTGGCCTAACCAATGTCCTGTACAGCCTCAACATGACCTCCCAACTCCTGTATTCAGTACTCTGACCAATAAAAGAAAGCATACCAAACGCCTTCTTCACTATCCTAACTACCTGCGACTCCACTTTCAAGGAGCTACGAACCTTCACTCCAAGGTCTCTTTGTTCAGCAACACTCCCTCGGACCTTACCATTAAGTGTATAAGTCCTGCTAAGATTTGCTTTCCCAAAATGCAGCACCTTGCATTTATCTGAATTAAAGTCCATCTGCCACTTCTTAGCCCATTGGCCCATCTGATCAAGATCCTGTGTAATCTGAGGTAACCCTCTTCGCTGTCCACTACATCTCCAATTTTGGTGTCATCTGCAAACTTACTAATTGTAACTCTTATGCTCACATTCAAATCATTTATGTGAATGACAAAAAGTAGAGGGCCCAGCACCGATCCTTGTGGCACTCCATTGGTCACAGGCCTCCAGTCTGAAAAACAGATTGTCTCTAAACCACTTGCCCCTCGCCTTAAACTTATGCCTTCTGATCTTACACACAGCTGCTATAGGGAAGAGGTTCTATGATATAATTTGCCTATGCTTTCATAATTTATTATGCCTCAATCAGATTCCCCCTTGGCCTCCCTGCTCCAAGGAAAACAAACCTTGCCTATCCAGGCTCTCCTCATAACTCAGACTTTTCATTCTAGGCAACAGCCTGGTGAATCTCCAGTGTGATTACATCCTTTGGGTGGTGTGGCAACCAGAACTGTACACAATATGTCACCTGTGGCCTAACCAATGTTCCAAAAATGTTGTAAGAAGAACATTCTCTCTGCATCAAGTTTGTCAGTGGAGCGGAGAGGTGAGAAGGAAGATAGACAGGTAAGACAGTTCATGAGGGTAGTGCCGAGTTGGAAGGTTGGATCTGGATTGAAGTAGGGAAGAGAAGATGAGGAAACTGGTGAAATCAATGTTGATGCCATGTGATTGGAGGACCCCATGGCAGAAGATGAGGTGTTCAACCTCCAGGCATGGGTGGCTTGGATTTGGAGGAGGCCCAGGACTTGTATATCCTTGGTGGAGTGGGAGGGGGAGTTGAAGTGGTCAGCCACAAGGTGGTAGGGCTGTTTGGTGTGTGTGTGCCAGGGGTGTACCCTGAAACATTCCCCAGTGTAGTGGAGACCACACTGAGAGCAACTGACACAGCAGATGAGGTATTTGGATATGCAGGAAAAATCTCTGCCAGATGTAGAAGGATCCTTTGGGGTCTTGGATGGAGGTGAGGGGGGAGATGTGGGCATAGGTTTTCCACCCCTTGCGGTGGCAAGGGAAGGTGCTGGGAGTGGAGGGTGTGTTGGTGGGGGGGTGTAGACTTAACGAGG
>NC_057710.1:18504253-18539429 GCF_004010195.1 Chiloscyllium plagiosum
TGTATCCAGAGATTAGTGGAGTGGAAGGTGAGCACCGGGTGGAGGGGAGGGAGGGGGTGGGGTTCTATCCTTGTTGCGGTTGGACAGGCGAGATTCAAGGGCGGAGGTGTTGGAATTGGCAGAGATGTGCTGGAGAGCATTTTTGAGCATGTGGGAGGGAAACCTGTGGATCTTGAAATTAGAAGCCCTCTGGCATGTCCTGGAGTGGAATTGCTCCTCCTGGGAGCAGATATGACAGAGGTAGAGGCAGAGGAATTGGGAGTAAGGGATTGCATTTTTATAGGAGTGGGGTGGAAGGAGGTGTAATCCACGTAGCTGTGGGAGTCCGCGGGTTTGAAATAGATGTCCTTCTTGAGTCGATCGCTGGAAATTGAGATGGAGAGGTCCAGGAAGGGAAGGGAGATGTTCGAGATGGTCCAGGTGAACTTGAGGTCAGGGTAGAAGGTGTTCGTTAAGTTGATGAATTGTTCAACCTCCTCGTGGGAGCACAAGGTGGCGCCAATACAGTCATCGATTTAGCAGAGGAAAAGGTGGGGAATGACGCCAGTGTAACTGCAGAAGATGAACTGTTCCACGTATCCAATGAAGAGGCAGGAATAGCTGGGGTCCATGCAGATGCCCATGGCTACCCATTTGATCTGAAGGAAGTGGGAGGATTTAAAAATTGTTGAGTGTGAGGTCCAGTTCCACCAATCTAATGAGTACGTCGGTGGAGGGGTACTGGTTGGGTCAGCGGGAGAGGAAGAAGCGGAGGGTTTGGAAGTCTTTGTCATGGTGAATGGACGTGTACATGGTATGGAAATGGTCAACAATGCCCTCCAATGCATCTCCTCTTGAACTGTCCTATCTGTCCATCTTCCTTCCCACCTATCATGCAAGTCAACCAGTTCTTAATCTATGCCAATATTGTACCTCCTAACCCCTACTAACTCACTACTCCAAAACCCTTTCGAAAATCCAAATATACCAATCCAATTCTCCCCTATCTATCTACTAGTGACATCATTACATACACCAGTAAATTTGTGAAGCATGATTTGCCTTTCATAAACCCATGCTGGCTTTGTTCAATCCCAAAAACACATTTCAAATGTTTTATCACCAGCTCTTTTATGCTGGGGGAGAGTGGTTGGTTAGCTTGGGTAGCAGGTTTGCATTTTAGAGTGACACTTACAACGTTGGTTCAATTCCTGCACCGGCTAAGGTAACCATGAAGGACTCTCCTTCTCAACCTCTCCCCTCACCTGAGACATGGCAATCCTCAGGTCAAACCATTAACATTCACCCATCTCTAATATACCAGTCCTGTGGTCTGGTAAGACTACAGCGACTTTACCTTTATATTAAATTCTAGCAATTTCCCCACTATTGATGTTAAACCAATTGATCTAGTCTTTAAAATCAAATAGATTATCTGATGTTGAAACAATATCGTAGAACAATGTAAAAAAAAAATGATATTTATCCCAGTGGGGATAGAAATTTAAGTCACTGTATCCTGAGGCTGAAAATATTAGAAAATGGAAAGCTGTGTATTCATTTAGATCTGGATCAGAGCATCAGAGAGACACTCACTGTTAAAGGCAAAAGAAGAAAGGTCTCCGGATTGTCTGAGGACTCAGATCAAACAGAAGCTTTCAGAACAAGAAGTAGAAGCAAATGGGAAAATACAAAAGAGAGAATACAATAAGTCGCAAAGAAAGCTTTATAAAACCTATTAGAAAAAAAAGAGACAGGGAAGAGCTGACAACTGAGATATAGAAATAGGAGAGAAAAGCAACATGTATACAGGATCCAGTCACAGTGCCTTCCAAACCTGAAACTTATGTCAGGTAGAAGCACAGACAACCAATCTCTGGAAGAACAGCCATCTGCAAATGCCCCTCCAAACCTTCCTGACTTGGAAATGTATTGTTATTCCTTCACTATCACTGGGTCAATATCCTGGAATGCCCTTCCTAAAGGAATTGTGGATGTACTTACACCACAAGGACTGTACAGGTAGTTCACCACCATCTGCCCTAAGACACTTAGGGATGGGCAATAAATGCTGTTTCATGATTCAATAAAAAAACAAAATAAAGAGTAATAATATAGTGAGAGATGTGTGATGAACTATTACAGTTGGAAGAAAATCATAAATTGAAAGCTCTGTACCAGATGTCACGAGATATAAAGCAAAGCATAACAACTGATGTGGGTGAATAAAAGTTAAACAGAAAGAAATACTGATTGAATACAGGATCAAAAAGATAGACAATATAAATGTGTGTGTGTGAATTGCATAATTGTTAAAATTTAAAGGGAGGTGTTGGCCTAGTTGTATTATCACTATTAATCCAGAAACTCAGCTAATGTTCTGAAGACCTGAATTCGAGTCTGATCACAGCAGATGGTGAAATTTGAATTCAATAAAAAAATCTGGAATTACAAATCTACTGATGACCATGATAACATTGTTGGAAAGAAATCTGCCATGCTCGCCAAGTCTGGCCTTGATATAACTCTAGACCCACGGCAATGTGGTTGACTCTCAATTGCCCTCTGATGTGACCTAGCAAACTATTCATTTTTTTTTTAGATTAGATTACATTAGATTACATTAGATTAGATTAGATTAGATTACATTACATTACAGTGTGGAAACAGGCCCTTCGGCCCAACAAGTCCACACCGACCCGCCGAAGCGAAACCCACCCATACCCCTACATTTACCCCTTACCTAACACTACGGGCAATTTAGCATGGCCAATTCACCTGACCCTGCACATCTTTTGGACTGTGGGAGGAAACCGGAGCACCCGGAGGAAACCCACGCAGACACGGGGAGAACGTGCAAACTCCACACAGTCAGTCGCCTGTTGTACCAGTTGTACAGTTGTACCATCGTTGTACAACAACTGTTGTACAGTTGTACCAATCACTACAAAATCTGAAAGAAATGAGACCAAATGGCTCACTTGGCATTGACCTGGTAGGTAAGTTACTTGAGAAGATTCTGAGAGATAATATATATATGTACGTGGGAAGATAGGCTTTGATTAGGAATAGTCAGCATGCCTTTGTGTGTGGGAGATCATACCTCACAAATTTGTTACAGTTCTTTAATGAAGTGACCAGGAAGTTTGACAAGGATAGGACCGTAGATATAGTCTATATGGATTTCAGTAAAGCCTTTGATAAGCTTTGATTGTAGGCTTCTCTGGAAGATTAGATTGCATGGAATCCAGGGGGATATGGTACAGTGGATACACAACTGGTTGATGGTAGGAAGCAGAGGGTAATGGTGGAAGATGCTTGTCAGATTAGGCCCTGTGATAGCGGAGTGCCTCAGGATCAGTGCTGTACCCATCATTGTTCACTATCTATATCAATAATGTGAATGAGAATGTACAAGGCCTGATTCGTAAGTTTTCAGATGACATTAAAATAGGTGGTATTGTGGATAGTGAGGAAGGTTATCAGAAATGGCAGCAGGACCTTGATCGGCTGGGGAAATAGGCCGAGAAATGGCAAACGGAGTTTAATATAGATAAGTGTGAAGTCTTGCATTTTGAAAAGGCAAATCAAGGTAGGCTTTTCATGGTGAATGGTAGGGCCTTAAGGAGTATGGAACAAAGGACTTTGGAGTTCAGATACATGGTTCTCTGAAAGTGGAGTCACAGGTAAACAGGGCAGTGAAGAAGGCTTTTGGCACACTGGCCTTCATCAGTCAGGGCACTGAGTATAGAAGTTGGGAAGTTATGTTGTAGTTGTACAGGACCTTGGTGAGGCTGCACTTGGAGTATTGTGTTCAGTTTTGGTCTTGCTCTAGGAAGGATATTATTAAACTGGAAAGTATGCAGTAGAAATTTACAAGGATATTGCCAGGATTCAATGATCTGAGTTATAGGGAGAGGTTGGACAAGCTAGGACTTTCTTCTTTAGAGTGTAGGAGACTGAAGGAGGATCTTTTAGAAGTGTATTCTGTCCCACCACCAGGAGAGACCCAGCAGAGGTGGTGATGGAGTTGGGATGGAGTTGCCTTGGGTGTCCTCTTGATCCCATGAAGTATCATGGCTTCTGGGTAAACATGGGCAAGAAAACCTCTTGCTGATTATCACATAACATCCTCCCTTGACTGATGAGTTGGTACTCCTCCATGTTACATGACATTGAGATGGTAAGGTCACAAAATGTATTCTGGGTGGGGGATTTTAATGTCCATCACCAAGAGTGGCTCAGCAACAGTTGATCAAGCTGGTTGAATCCAAAAGGACAAAGCTGCTCGGTGTTGCTGGGTCTGTGGCAGGTGGTGAGTGAACCAACAAGAGGGAAAAACATACGTGACCTCATTTACCAATCTGCCAGTTGCAGATGTATTTTTCCATGATAGTATCTTCAAGAGCGACCACCACACAGTCCTTATAGAGACAAAGTCCTGCCTTCACATTGAGAATAACCTCCATCATGTTTTGTGGCACTATCACTGTGCTAAATGGGACAGACTTTGAACAGATCTAGCAACTCAAGACTGTGGGCCATCAACATCAGCAGAATTGTACTCCAGCACTATCGGTAACCTCATGGCTCGGCATCTCCCGCACTCAACCATTACCATCAAACTAGGGGATCAACCCTGGTTCAATGGAGAGCGGAGGAAGGCATGTCAGGAGCAGCACCAGGCATGTCTGAAAATGAGGCATCAGCCTGATGAAGCTACCAACAGGGCTACATGCGTGCCAAACAATATAAGCAGCAAGTGATAGACAAGAGCTCAGCGATCCCACAACCAACAGATCAGATCTAAGCTCTGCAGCCCTGCCACATCCAGTCATGAATATTGGTGGACAACTAAACAACTCACTGGAGGAGGAGGCTCTACAAATATCCTAAACCCCAATGATAGAAGAGCCCAGCACATCTGTGCAAAAGATAAAGGCTGAAGCATTTTGGAGCAATCTTCAGCCAGAAGTGTCGAGTGAATGATTCATCTTGGCCTCCTCCTGTGCTCCCTGGTTAACAGATACCAGACTTTAGCTAATTCAATTCACTCCACATGATTTCAAGAAACAGTTAGAGGCACTGGATACTGCAAAGCTGTAGGCCCTGACAACATTGTGGCAATAGCACTAAAGACTTGTGCATCAAAACTTGCTGCTGCCCGAGTCAAGCCAGTATGGTTAGAACAATGGCATCTGTGCGACAATGTGAAAAGTTGCCTAGGTATGTTCCGTACATAAAAAGATTTAGATTTGTTTTATTTATTTATTGTCACGTGTACCTAAGTACCATGAAAAGTTTTGTTCATGAGCAGCACAGGCAGATCATTGTAAGCAAGGATATAGACATCATAGGGTGAAAAAATACTTAAACAGAGGCATACAGGTTATGTCACACAGGTTATGTGCTAGGCAAGATCAGTGTTAGCAAAATCCACATTATTCGAGACTAGAGAGTCCATTCATCAGTCTAGTAATGACTGGGAAGAAGCTGCTCCTGAACTTGCTGGTGCATGTGTTTAAGCTCCTGTAACTTTTGCCTGACTGAAGAGGTTGTTAGAGAGTATTACTGGGGTGGAATGGGCCTTTGATGATGTTGGCAGCCTTTCCGTGGCAAAGAGCCATGTAAATGGAGTCCCTGGATGGGATGTTGGTTTCCATGATGTTCTGGGATGTCCAGGAAGTTTCTTACAGCCCTGGACAGAGCAGTTGCCGCACCAGACCATTATGTGCCATGACAGTATGCTTTCAATGGCACATCTGTAAAAGTTGGTGAGGGTCAATATGGACATGCCAAATGTCCTGACCCACCTGAGGAAGAAGAGGTGTTGTTGTACCTTTTTGATCATCACATCTACGTGAGAAGTTTAGAACAGATTGTCGGTTATGGTCACTCCTTAGAGCTTGATGCTCTCCACCCTCTCACCCTCAGTTCCGTTGTAGATGGGGTGTGTTCTCCTCCTTTCTTTCTGAAGTCAATGATCAGTTATTTAGTTTTGTCAATGTTGAGAGAGAGAGAGGTTGTTCTCATTGCACCATGATACCAAGTCCTCTACCTCCTTTCTGTATTCTGACTCATCATTGTTTGATATCCGTCCAACCATGGTGGTATCGTCAGTGAACTAGTATATGCCATTTATTTGGAATTTGGTAACACAATCGTGGGTGTACAGGGAGTACAGTGGGGGGCTGAGGACGCTCCTTGGGGAGGCTCCAGGTTTGGGTGTTATTGTGGAGGAGGTGCCGTTGTCTATCTTCACTGATTGTAGTATGTGGGTCAAAAAGCTGAGGATCCAATTGCAGAGGGTGGAGCTGAGACCAAGGTCACATAGCTTTGAGATCAGTCTGGAGGGGATCATGGTGTTAAAGGTAGAATTGTACTCAATGAGCAGGAGTCTGACGTGGGTCCTTGTTATCCAGATGTTCCAGGGATAAGGGCAGGACTAGGGTAATGGCATCCGCTGTGCACCTGTTACATCAGTAGGGAAATTGTAGGGATCAAGGCAGGCTGAGAGGCTGGAGTTATATGGGCCATAACCAGACTCTCAAAACACGTAATGATTACGGAGGTCAGAGTCACTAGGCGGTAATCATTAAGCCTGGTTGCATGTGCTTTCTTAGGTACAGAGATGATGATAAGCAGGAGAAATCCAATCTGGCCAATTACCATCCCATCAGTCTAATTTTGATCATTGGTAACGTGATGGAAGGTGTCACCAACAGTGCTATCAAGTAGCATCTGCTCAACAATAACCTGCTCAGTGATACCCAGTTTTGCTTCCGCCAGGCCCACTCAACTCCTGATCTCATTACAGCCTTGACTCAAACATGGACAAAAGAGCTGAATTCAAGAGGGGAGGTGAGAGTGACAGCCCTTGACATCAAAGCTACGTGCAAATAAGTGTAGCACAAAGGTGCCTTCAGAAAACTGGAATCAATGGGTATCAGGGAGCAAACTCTCCACGAGTTGGAGTCATATCTAGCACATAGGGGGTTGATCATAGTTGTTGGAACATCTCTGCAGGAGTTCCTCAGGGTAGTGTCCTAGGCCCAACTATCTTCAACTGCTTCATCAATGACTTCCCTCCATCAGAAGTGGGAATGTTTGCTGATGATTGTACAATGTTCAGCATCACAGTTCCTCAGACACTGCAACAAGGTCTGGACAACAGCTATGCTTGGGCTGACAAATGGCAAGTAATATTCATGCCACACAAATGCCAGGCTGTGACCAACACCAATCAAACCACCATCCCTTGGCATTCAATGGTGTTACTGTCACTGGAATCGCCATTGTCAATATCCTGAGGATTAACCGTTGATCAGAAACTCAACTGGATTTGGCACAGACACATAGTGGCTACAAGAGCAAGTGAGAGACGAGGAATAATGCGACCAGTAGCTCATCTCCTGACTCCCAAAGACTGTGCACCATCTACAAGGCACAAGGCAGGAGTGTGATGGAATACTCCCTATTTGCCTAGATAAGTTTAGCCCCAACAACACTCAAGAAGCTTGACACCATTCAGGACAAAGCAGCCTGCTTGATTTGCACTAAATTCACAAGCATCTATTCCCTCCACCACTGACGCTCAGTAGCAATAGTGTGCACTGTCCACAAGATGCACTACAGAAATTCACCAAAGATCCTCAGATAGCACCTTCCAAACCCACGACCACTTCCAACTAGAAAGACAAAGACAGCAGAACATGGGAACACCATCACCTTCAAGTTGCCCTCCAAGCCAATCACCATCCTGACTTGGAAATATATTACTGTTCCTTCACTCTCGCTGGACCAAAATCCCGGAATTCCTTTCCTAAGGGCATTGTGGCTCTAACTACAGCAGGTGGACTGCAGTTGTTCAAGAAGGCAGCTCACCACCACCTTCTCACGGGCAACTAGGGATGGGCAATAAATGCTGGCCCAGCCAGCAATGTCCACATCTCACAAAGAACAATTATTTTTAAAAAATTGGGATTATCTTCAAGGTACAGAGGCAAATGATAAATGAAATATTGTGATACCAGAGGTAAAGAATATGTTTTAAATCGATTAAATCAGGAAGAGCTGCAGGCACACATTAAGAGATAACTGAATATATAAACTCCTTGGAGAAACAGAATTTGAAGAGATAACAGAAATTTATGATTAAATGAATAGCAATCTAAGTTACATTAGACATTTGAATGAATACTTCTAGTTGTCGAAAAACCTAATGTAAAGCTATGTAATAATTTTCAAACCTGAAGCTTTGTCAGTGTTACGACCTCGGCTGGACAGGGGACAGATCAGATCCTAGAATGAATCCTGGCTTGGTAGAACGTTTTCTTTTTTTTGTTGAGTTGCTTACACTCTAATACATATTCACACAAGGCTGCAGATTTTCTTTAACAACAAGAAAGTCTAATACACAAAAGAAGAAATTAAGAAATTGCCATTTTATTATAGAAGAGAATTATAAATATCAGTTATAATGGCAGTTATAAACATCTCAACCCAACAGAATCCATTAAGAGACTCAAGTTCAGATAAATTATACACGTACCTTAAATCTTTATTTGATTTGATTTATTATTGTCACGTACTGAGATATGGTGAAAAATACATCAGGGGAAGAGAACAGAATGCAGAATATAATGTTACAGCTACAAAGAAGATGCAGACAAAGATCAACTTAACTTTAAGCTTCTACTTAACTGCCTCATTACAGTTTCTTTACCGTGGGGCAATTTGATGAGTCCTTTCTAAGTCTGTCGACTTGTATGAATGTTTTTCACAAATTTGAGAGCCCAAACTTTCTCAGTGCTAATAACCTGCAGGTTTCCAATCACACTTTCCTGCTTTAGAGGTTTCACAAATTATTCTTTTGATATGACTTGTTGTCTGAAGTGGCCTGAACATCTTCTAAGAGACACATTAAACTTGCTTCTGAACTCAACCTTGGTGTTTTCTGAACTGAATTTGAATGGAACTTACTCTTCCTGGATTCTTCAGAATTGAAAACCACACTAACAATCTTGTACCCTACTTGTTGCAAACTCGACAATATAAAAATCTTTCCATTGACACCTCAGGGGTTTGCAGCCAAGCGCTCTCTGACAATTGCTGGGATTAATCACTATTCGAGAGGACTCTCTGACTTTTTGACATTATTATATATTATGCATTATCAAATTGGTTGCTTCATTAAAATGACTTTAAAAATCGCAATGGAAAGAAATATGAACATAGTAACTGAGGAATTAGGAGCAGGAGTAGGCAATTCAGGCCTGGGAACCCACTCCACCATTTAGCATGATTATGACTGATCTTATCCTAGTCTCAACCCCACTTTCCTGCCTGCTTCCCATTGCCTTTTATCCTGCTTTTCATCAGAAACATAAGTATTTCTTTCTTGAATATTTTGATTGATTCTGCCTCCACTGCATGCTGGGGCCAGTGGGTTCCACAGATTCCCAACCCTCTGAGAGAAATAGTTTCTTCTCATCTCAGTTTCGAACCCACCTCCTCTCACTCTATAGTTATGACCTCTTGTTCGAGACTGTCATATGAGGAGTGCACCTGTTCAGCGTCCATCTTAGCAATCCCCTTTAGCATTTTATACACCACAATCAGATTCCCCTCTGATTGTTCTGAACTCCAGTGAGCACAAGCCCAAGTTTTTCAATCTCTCCTGGTACAGCAGTCCTTTCATCCCTGGAATCAGCCTGGTGAACCTCGTCTGGACTGCATGCAGTATCACCACATCCTTCCTCAAATAAGGAGATCAAAACTGGACACAATATTCCAGGAAAAGCCTCTATCCCTGAAGAAGGGCTTTTGCCCGAAACGTCAATTTTCCTGCTCCTTGGGTGCTGCCTGACCTGCTGTGCTTTTCCAGCACCACTCTAATCTAGACAATATTCCAAGTCTAGTCTCACCAACACCTTATATAATTGTAAAAATACTTTACCTATGTAATCAGTCCTTTTGCAATAAATACCACGGTTTCATTTGGCCTTCTTATTATATGCTACAGCTGCAGACCCATTTTCTGTGATTCATGCACAGAGACCGAGATGCCTCTGTGCTGACACATTTTAAATCTGCCTCCCATTTAAATAATAATTTGCCCTTTCATTTTTCGCCCCAAAATGGATAACCTTACATTTATCCACACTAAACTCCATCTGCCCCAATTCTCCTAGCCTATCAATATCCATCTATAAACACTTTATCTCCTCGTCACTGTCTGCTTTACTACCTATCTTAGTATCATCTGTGAATTTTGCTACGTTACTCTCTGTCCCTGCTTACTGATAATTTACAGTAAAAGAGTTGAGGCCCAAGAACTGAACCACATAGAACCCCATTGATTTCAGTTCACCATCCAGAGAAAGACCCAGTGATCCCTACCCTCTGCTTTCTGTCAGTCTGCCAATCCTCTATCCAAGCCATTACTCTACTCTTAACCCCTTTGTATCTAACCTTCTGGATCAGTCTGCTATGTGGCACCTTGTCAAATGCCTTATGGGTGTTTAGAAATATCCCATCAACCAGATCCCAAATAATAAATTTGAAGCAGAAATTGTTTAAGTTTAGCATGGATTGAGTCCTAGTTTATTTTATTCATTCATGGATGTTGCTAGTTGGCCAATATTTATTGTATCTTTATTCGCTCTTGAGAAGGTGATGATGAGCTAGCATCTTGAATGGCTGCAGATAATTTGATTTAGATTGACCAATAATGTCATTAGATACTAACAAAAAGAAATCTAGAGAAACTCAGTAGGTCTGGAAGCATCTGTGGAGAGAGAAACAGAGTTAATGTTTTGACACTAATGTGATTCTTCTTCAGAACATAGAATCAGAGAATCCCTACAGTGTGGAAACAGGCCCTTTGGCCCAACACGTCCACGCCAACCATCCGAAGAGTATCCCACCCAAGCCCATTCCCCTACACTATTACTCTTTATTTACCTCTGACTAATGCACCTAACCTACACAGCCCTGAATACTATGGGCTACACATGCTGATGAGTAGACATAGAGTCATACAGGATTGAAAATGTTAATTCTCTCTCTCTATCTATCTGTCTCTCTCTCCCTCCCTCTTTCTGTCTCTATGTAGGGATTGTGCCAGACCTGCTGAGCTTCTCTAGTATTTTCTGTGTTTGTTTCAGATTTCCAGCATCTACAGTGCTTTTATGCAATTAGATAGAACGTTCTAGGATTTTGACCCACCAAGTTGGCGCAAGAGAGAGAAAATTATCCTAGAAACAATCTTTAATAAATAGATGTAAATAACAATACATGCCTTCATATTAAAAAAAAACTCTCGACTGTGACTATGACAAAAAGCTAATAGATGTGATGCTGACATCTAACATTGACTCTGATCTCTAGCATCTGCAGTCCTTACTTTCTCCTATCTAACATTGGCAGCAAAGGTGTGAGATTTATCTAAAGCTAATACTGGGATTAAATAGGGAGCATCAGGCTATCAGAGGACAATCAGATGAGTATGGCAAGACTATATGATTCAAAATGATTCAAGCTGTACACAGAACAAATATTTAGATAGTTAGTTGTACTTTCAGGATATAGTTTAAAGGCAAAACCATAACCAACTGGGGCATACACTGACAATTCAACCTTGTAATTAAGAAAAAAGCTCAGAAGCTGCTACTTTCCTGGAAGCCTCAGAAACCTAGATGATGAGTCAAGATCTATGGATGAAAATGATAGCTTTTGAAATGTAGATGCTAAGAGGTATGCTACAAATTCTATGTTCAGAGTACAGGACAAATAAAGAGATGTTTGAAGTTGTAAGATCAGAAAAAGCTCCAAAACATGAGATCCAGCAAAAAAAAGTCAGTATTTCAGCTATTTGATCAGGACTAAAGGCTTTAGATATCTCTTCTAGCAGTAAAGTTGTGGGTAGCAGAGAATCTAGTAATCACTGTCACAGAGTATTTGTATGGTTGATGGGTCTATGAGGTAGAGGAAGGCAGCTGAGTGTGGGATACTATGACAGCAAAAATGAGTCATATATTGCAGACAGTATAAAGGCACCACGTGGTAAAAACTGAATTCTCAGAGTTTGAATCCTGGTCCGTGTTGAGTTGCCTGAAGTCAACTTGGGATAAAATATGACAATTGGCCCTCACCATGCCTGGGATGCGGTAAAGGATAGAGGGGTAGAAATTAGTCACTGTTCCAGGTACATGTGACGGTGGCAGTGGGCGGCACGGTGGCACAGTGGTTAGCACTGCTGCCTCACAGCGCCAGAGACCCGGGTTCAATTCCCGCCTCAGGCGACTGACTGTGTGGAGTTTGCACGTTCTCCCCGTGTCTGCGTGGGTTTCCTCCGGGTGCTCCGGTTTCCTCCCACCATCCAAAGATGTGCAGGGTCAGGTGAATTGGCCATACTAAATTGCCTGTAGTGTTAGGTAAGGTGTAAATATAGGGGTATGGGTGGGTTTCGCTTCGGCGGGTTGGTGTGGACTTGTTGGGCCGAAGGGCCTGTTTCCACACTGTAATCTAATCTAATCTAATCTAATCTAACGTCCAAGCATATGATTAGGAGAAGGTTAAGGCCATTTGCCCTCTGCCATTCAATAAGATCATGCTGATCTCAACTGCACTTTACTATTTCCCCTCCCATTATCTTTGACTTCCTTATCAATCAAGTATGTATCTCCTTCCATCTGGAAAAGATTCAATGACCTTGCTCCACTGCTCACTTGGAAAGAAAGTTCCACTGACTCACAACACTCTGAAAGAAACAAATTCTCTTCCGCTGTCCAAACTGAAGACACTAAATTTTGAAATCCTAGTTTTAATCCCTCACATTAGGGGAACAATCTCTCAGAATGAAGCTGATAGACCTCCCTAAAGGTGTTCTATTTTTCAACAAGATCATCTCTTTTGCTTCTAAACTCCAGTCAGTGCCCACTTGTTCCTTCCCATCTTACATAGGATCTGGTGTGGACCATTTGGTCCCTCCAGCTAACTCTGCCATTCAATAGATCATGGCTGATTTATTTGTACCTTAATTATCCTTTTCTCCCCCAATAAACTCTAATTACCTTGCCTAACAAGAATATAATTACACAAGCCATAAAATATTTAATAGCGCCATCTTTACGTGAGGCAGAAAGTTTCAAAGTCACACAAACCTCTGGGAGAAAAACATTCTTCTCAGGTCTGTTCTAAATTTTAGACCTGCAATTTTAAAATAGGGCTTTCTGAATCTGAAATGACCTACAAGTGGAATCATCTCTTCCATGTCCACATTGTCAACACCATGCAAGATCTTTCACACTTCAATGAAGTCACACATCCACAGGTGGAAAGAAGACCCGTCTGTCCGATTTATCTTCATAAGGTGATGCACTCATTCCAGGTGAAAGTGAGGACCGCAGATGCTGGAGATCAGAGTCAAACAGTGTAGTGCTGAAAAAGCACAGCCGGTCAGGCAGCATTCAAGGAGCAAGAGAATCGACATTTTGAGCATAAGCCCTTCATCAGGATGTGCTTTTCTAGCACCACACTGTTCGCTACTCATTGCAGGTATCAATCTATTAAAACCCTTCTGCACTACTTCTGATGCATTTACATCTATCCTAAAATAAGGAGATCAAAACAGATCACAGCATTCAAGATGCAGTCTAATCAATACTGATAACTGAAGCATAACATCTTTATTTTGTACATTTAGTTTCTCTTGCAAAAAAGGATGACTTTCAATTAGCCGTCTTCATTCTGCACTGCATTCACATACTACTCTATGGGTACAATGGAATGAGAAAGTATGAACTGACAATCTTGTTGTGCAGAGTTCATAATATTGATATAGGAATGAACACATACTTTGCTTCTGCTTCCACTAAAGAGGCCACAAATAACCTCCTAAAAGGGAACCAAGAGTCTAGTGAGAGGGCAGAGTTGAAGGGAAACAATATGAGTAAGAAAATGGTGTTGGGAAAATGTATAGCATTAAAGTTTGGGAGAAGATTTGTAGCTTGGGTGCTCGTTGTTGTAGTTCTGTTCGCCGAGCTGGAAATTTTTGTTGCAAACGTTTCGTCCCCTGTCTAGGTGACATCCTCAGTGCTTGGGAGCCTCTTGTGAAGCGCTTCTATGGTGTTCCTCCGGCATTTATAGTGGCCTGTCCCTGCCGCTTCCGGTTGTCACCGGACTTTGTATAGCATTAAAGTCTTACAAATCACCAGAGCCTGATAATCTAGATTCCAGTGTATTCAAGGAACTGGTCCAGGAAACATCAGATACATTGGTGGTTATCTTCCAACATTCTCTGGCCTCTGGAGCAGCTCTTAAAGATTGGAAGGTGGCAAATGTAACCCCATAATTTAAAAAGGGAAGGAGAGAGAGCAAAAACAGAGAATTGCAGGCTGGTTAACCTATTGATAGTAGGGAAATTCTGCTGTTTCTGATAATGGAGCATTTGGAAAGCATTAACAGGATTAGACAAAACCAGCATAGATTTAAAGATAAATAATGCTTAACAAATCTACTGGAGGTTTTTGATGATGAAACTAATGGAATAAATACGGGAGAACTATTGGATGTGGTGCTTTGTGCAAATCCAGCAGCCTTATAGAACTACACTGTAGTAACTATTTTGCATGCTTGGCTCAGAGTTCAAAAGGCCATTAAAGGTTTTATTTTTTCTGACATTCAGGGGATAGGGAAATCTTTGTCTGACTGACAGCATTATGTTATGGTGTTATAATAAACCATGTTTCTGTTATCTCCTTTGTCAATGGCTCAAAACATATTTGCGCAAGATTAAGAGGAACTATGTGCTTATTGCTTCTGTCATTGAGAATTTAAAGGTCTGAAGGACTGAAACTTCATTGGGTGATAGCAGCAACAGACATTTTTTTAACCATAATTATGAATGACAGCTCTGTGAACAGTTCCACATTTGTCATTCTTGTGATTCGTTCTATATGGAATTTAAAATGCATGGAAATGAAAGTGTCAAGAGTTGGCATGGAGGGGTCATGAGTTGGCCTCAGTGTGGGTGTGAATGGTAAGGATGAGAAAGCCTGCAAAGTAAAGAAACTGCTGATACAAAGTTCCAAATAATCCATGTAGGCTTCTAAATAGTTTCCCTTTACTTCCAGAGTTATTAGCCCAACTTCATCCCACACCAGTTCCTCTAGAATGAAACTGGAATCGGAAATTTGGAATACCCTTTTCCAACTGGGTCTGCCAGTTGGGAAATTTCCAAACTTGAACTATCCATCTCTAAGAGATAAAGCTGGCCCTCAATCTCTGCACCAGTATTCATTCCTCAACCAACATCATGTAATACAGACTTCATAGCCAACATCTTCTCCTTGTTACTGTTAGATTTACAGCATGCAAAATAGCAGCTATGACATTGCACAAAATAGCCATTCATCACACGTCAAGATAATTTAGTCTGAGGACAACTTTTGGCAATGTTGGTATGTATGAAAAAACAAGTTGATGCAAAAATATTTATATTACTAACTCATAGTTAAAGATAGCAATGCCATTCTATCTTATTAGTACGACTGATAGAAATTCCTATTAAAATAATATAACACATTTCACAGCGGTATTCCTGTTTCACTTGAATTGCTGTTGAGGATGTTTCTAATATAGGAAAATGTAACTCAATTCTGAGAAAAAAAATTCTTCTTGGGAAATAAATATCACACGGCATATGGTAGACAGTGTCGAAGGATTTCATTAGGAATCCAAAGGGCCACACTTTTTAAATGCAGCAGAATGTACAAAAATATTCATATAACAACAGTTCACACCTTTAACTACTTAGTTAATGGGAATGTTCTGAAGCATTCTCAGTTAAAAATAAAGTATTTTCCTCTTCTCTGTTTGGGTTGCACCTGTTTTGTATACTGTCTCAGTTTATTGCACATCAGCAACTTGCAGGAACAGTGATAATGTAGCAGCCCAGGTGAATACATGGGAACCATGGGCTTGAATCCCATCAAAGGAACATGTAGAATTTAAGTTCAGTGAAAAAGTCTGTGAAATGAAAACAAGTGTTCGTTCTTGTGATCATGGAACAGTTGTTATTTATGAATCCAACTGAGGTCAAAGATTAATGGCAAATGTGAGGGTGGGGGACGTTTTAAAGATCAGCAAAAGACATCCCAAAACAGAATAAAAATGGATAAGATAAACTTTGACAACATACATGCAAGTAGTATCAAGACAGACAGCAACACCTTCTTTGAATATCTAAAAAGAAAGAGACAAGTGAAGTGTACATCACTTAGAGAACGAGGATGTGGAATTAATAATGGGGAACTAGGAGATGGCAGAGGAGTTGAATGAATGCCTTTACTCAGGCTTTACAGCAAAAGACAGTAACAATATTCTAAAATGACTAAATAATCAAGGGCAAAAGGAGAAGGGGAAATAAATACAATAAATATCACCAGAAAAGATATGCAACAAAAATGAATGGGTTTAAAGACTGATAAATCACCTGAACCTGATGGGATGCACCTAAGGATATTAAATGAAATAGCTACAGAGGTAATGGATGTGCTAGTAGTAATCATCCAAGGATCTATTCTTGCATCTGTCAAGACACACTGTTTTGCCAATATTCAAGTTCTCTAACAGCAAGAGACTATAATCTCTAATCTTAATTAATCACACTTCAACTTTTCAGAATGAGATTTTCAATCTAAGGTCAATTGATGTTGAAGTGTTGAGGCATGCTCATGCCATGAAATGCCAGTCAGTTGAACTGATGAGAGTTTCCCCGCATTCCTTTCACTTAAGATATTGGTCAGAAAGAGAGAGAACAAACAGAGACAGGTTTTAGATGTATTATATATACCTTTCACAGAAAACGAGCATGTGCTCCAAAGTGAAAGGTACATTTTCTAATCCAGAGGGCTGTTTTCATAATTCCAAACACATGGGGAGGAATCTGGAGCTTTAATATAGCTATTAAAAAATAGATAGCTCCTGTCAATCAAAGTGCTAGATCTCACTCATATTAGTGATGTGAGGTAGGTAGAGTGGAGAATCAGTGTCAGATGGATAGCTCGCTAGCAGCTGCCTGTCAGCAAAAGCAGCCAATTCGCAATACAGAGGTGGACACAGTACACAGTTGGTCATCAAGGCCAAGACATCAATAGGGACAGGGCTTATGCCATGAATAATAAGTCAGTGATGGACACCAATATAAAGGTTGCTGTTCTCTCAATCTTGCCTCGTTTCTTATGGCAGGCCCAATAACTGAACTCAAAGATCATAAGGAGGTAACAATTGGATACAGATAGGTTAAACCAGTGGCAAAATCCATATGACCATAAGAAATCAGAACAGGAGTGGGCAATTCGGCCCTTCGAGCCTGCTGCACCATTCAATTGGATCATGACTAACCTGACACTCCTCACATTTATTTTGTGCTGTTTCCCCATAACCTTTGATCTGCCCCTCCCTCCCCCAACTAATTCTTTTCATCTGTTTTTAAACCCAAGATTCCTCAAAGTGTAATGTTCCACAGGGGGAAAATGTGAAATTGTTTACTTTAACAAGAAGAATAAAAAGAGTGATTTCATCTGAATGCGTTTGCAGAATGTCCAGATGCAGAGGGATCTGAATCATGAATTGTGAAAGGTTACCATGCAACTATAACAATAAATTATAAAAGTTGTTCAGTGGATCTTGTTCACTAAGAAGGGAAATGAATACAAAAGGAATGCTTCAGTTATAAAGAACACTGGTGAGACCATATCTGGAGTACTGCATGCAATATTGGTCTCCTTATTTAAGGAACAATGTTGGAAACAGTTCAGGGAAGGTTTTCTTGAGTAAAATTGGAATTGGCAAGTTGCCTTATGAGTAAAGTTTGTACAGTCTAGGCTATACCCACTGGAGTCTGGGAGACTAAGACATGCTTTATTTGAAATAGATAAGATCCTGAGGAATCTTGACTTGGTGCATGTTGTAAGGATGTTTATTTTTATGGGACAATCTAAAGTAAGAGGCTACTATTTTAATATAGATGAATCTTTAATCAGTATAGAAACAAAGATTATGGAGAAAGGGCACAAAATAAACATGAGGAGTGTCAGATTTGTCATGATCCTATTGAATGGTGCATCAAAGAGTCAAATGGTCTATTCCTGTTCTGACTCCTGAATCTTTTGCAGGCTGAGATGCTTGACCAGAGAGAAAGTGAGGGCTGCAGATGCTGGAGATCAGAGCTGAAACTGTGTTGCTGGAAAAGCGCAGCAGGTCAGGCAGCATCCAAGGAACAGGAGAATCAACGTTTCGAGCATAAGCCTATTCCTGAAGCCTATTCCTGGGTGACACGGTGGCACAGTGGTTAGCACTGCTGCCTCACAGCGCCGGAGACCCGGGTTCAATTCCCGTCTCAGACGACTGACTGTGTGGAGTTTGCACGTTCTCCCCGTGTCTGCGTGGGTTTGCTCCGGTTTCCTCCCACAGTCCAAAGATGTGCAGGTCAGGTGAATTGGCCATGCTAAATTGCCCATAGCGTTCGGTAAAAGGGTAAATGTAGGGGAATGGGTGTGTTGCGCTTTGGCGGGTTGGTGTGGACTTGTTGGGCCGAAGGGCCTGTTTCCACACTGTAATGTAATCTAAGGGCTTATGCCTGAAACGTCGATTCTCCTGTTCCTTGGATGCTGCCTGACCTGCTGCGGTTTTCCAGCAATACATTTTCAGCTGAGATGCTTGACCAGCAAGGGTTAAAAGATTACCTGAAGTAGGAAGAAATGTGAAGTAATCGGACCACTGTCTCAAATAACAGAGCAGGTTCTAGGGCCCAAGTGGCTGCTCTGAATTTGTTTGTTTGTACCCATGTTCACAAAGAAAATGTAGCTGTCACTTGCGCTTCCCTCAGCAGTAGACTCCGAGACCATATGCAACCATAGTCATACTTTGTGCAATGTCCTCACACTTGGAATAGAGCATCCTCAAGCCTTTTCCCATCTGATGTCTGAAAGATGCAGAAAATTGCATGCAATTGTGTCATTAACAAACTTAACAACTTGACCATTGAACTGCTTCCAATGCATTTACATTCTTCCTTAGATAACAAAATCAACATTGCTCCATCACTCAGTTGGATTTGATGGATGGTACAAATTGGAATAAAAGGAACGGCAGAAAGTGTAAACATTAACAATTAGACAAGTGAAACGGTTCAGACTGAGGGAGCTGTATAGAAGTAGCACCAGTGTTCACAGTACAAAGAGCCTGTAATCCAGTTCCAATGAATGATTTTCTGTCTATGTGTTAACTTCTGTTCACCTACTGACACTGTTGAGTAGTTCCATCATTTTCAGTTTTAATTTGTTGCATAAATAATAGAGGAGTAAAATGCACAACTAATGAAAGCCTGGAAGGCACAAGTCAAGAGTGTGACAGCATACTCTCCATGTGCTTGCATATGTACAGCTCCAGCAGCACTCAAGAGGTTCAACACCAGCCCAGGACAAATCGCCTCTTTCATCAACACCCCAGTCCATGAAGGTAAACATTTAGTTCTTCCATAACAAATGTACAATGGCAGCAATAAGTGTCAGACTCAAAACATATTGCCACTCACAACTCACCAGACCTCCTTCAAAAGCTCCTTCCAAACCTACAGTCACTACTACTTAGAAAAACAAGAGCATCAGACACGTGAGAACACCACCATCTCCAAGTTTACCTTCTCTAGCCACACACTATCTTGACCTTGAATGATATTACCCATCCATCAGTGTCACTGGCTCAAAAACCTGGAACTCCCTTCCTTATACACTCTAAGGTCTGGGGCAGTTCAAAAAGACTGCTTTTCTCCATCTCAAGGATTATAAGAATTGTTTTGGCAAAGATAAGGGCTATTTAGCCTCAACAGTCTACGAGGGTGTTTATGCTCCATTCAAGCATTCCTCCATTTTTCCTAACACCATTTGCGATCATAGTAATTTATTTCCTTCTTCCTTCTGTTTCTGTCTAGTTTCATTTAGATGGAAGGTGGAGGACCTGGAAAAATGGTACACTGAGCACAACCTAGCTCTCGATGCTGGCAAAGCGAAGGAACTCATTATTGACTTTCGGCATGATGTTACTCATGCTCCCCTACACATTAACAGCACAGAGGTGGAATGAGCAAAGAGTGCCAAGCTCCTGGGAGTGGTCATCCACAGCAAGCTTTTTTGGACTCTCATGTGGATGCACTGGTTGCAAAGGCCCAACAACGTCTCTTCTTCCTCAGGCAGCTGAGGAAATTTGGCATGATGCTGAATACTCTTAGCAGTTTTTATAGGTGCACCATCGAGAGCATTCTATTTGGATGTATCACTGCCTGGTTATGGCAACTGTACCATTCAAGATGGGAGATGGTTACAGAGTGTGGTGAACTCAGCCTGGACAATCACAAAGGCCAACCTCCCATCTATAGATTTCGTCTACCAGGCCCACTGTCAAGGAAAGGCCGCCAGCATTCTCAAAGATCCATTCCACCTTGGCAATGTTTTTCAACAACCTCTACCATCGAGGAAAAGGTACAGAAGCCTGGACACACACACCAGCCAGTTTTGAAACAGTTTCTAGCCTACTGTTGTTAGAATACTGAATGGACTCGCAAACTCTGAACATTCACCTGTTTTTGCCGCTGTGTACCTATTATTTATTTATCTATGCTACTTAACTCTGTGATCTGCCTGTATATTTATCTATGCTACTTAACTCTGTGATCTGCCTGTACCGCTCACAAGACAAAGCTTTTCACTATGCCCCAGTACACGTGACAATAAATTCAATTCAATGCACCCATTCTATTTGCTTCAACTGTTATCTATGATAGTGAGTTCTACAATTAGACAACAAATGCTGTCCTTGCCAAAGATGTTCACATCCCATGCAAGAAGAAAAAATGTTCCTCCATTGATTAGCTAGCCTAGCTCTGATTATACATTTCACAATACTCAATTTGAAATAAATTTTCAATCTCCCTTTGAATGAAAAATATCAATTAATTCTGAATTCTGGATACAGCTTATGCTTTGAAATTGGAGTTCTGAGGACCATCCCTCTAACATGAAAGGGTGACCGTGAAGAATACCATAGTTAATATTTATTATCTTCAATTATTAATCATTAATCATAAGTTGCTGTGCTAAAACTATACAGGAAATATTGAGAGATCCATTAATTTATAAATGATTCCATGTAACAAAACATCACCTTAATTGCTTTTGGAAATAAATAGTTTTCCTAACTATTTCCACAGACTGCCAACTGTTTCAAAAAATAATCTTTCACAAATTTACGTGATCCTAAAATGCCAATTAAAAAAAGGCAAAATACTGATGATACGCAAATTGGAAATCAAAAATAGAAAGAGCTGCAAAATTCAGTAGGGCAGACATCATCTATGGAAAAGCCAAGCCAGTCGATTGAAACTTTACGTCACAGGTCAACTTTGAAGTGTAGTTATTGTTCAAGTATGGGAATCTATGGCATCCAATTTACAGCCAGCAAGCCCCACAGATAAAAGTAAGATACCAGGCTAACCTGTTCTAGTTTGTTGTTTGAGAAATCAGTGGAGATCAAGACAACTCCTTGGTACTTTTCAAATTATGTTACAATACTTTTGCATCTACATAAAATCGCACTTAACATTTCTTCCAAAAGATGTTATCCTATACAGTGCAATACTCCTTCAGTATGAATCAAGTAACACTCCATACTTAACTAACCCTCAGGTTTGGAAAAGGCCTGCAAAAGTTATTCTTCAGATCATTTCAACTATCACAATGACACAGAAGAATGCATACATTTGTTTAGAATGGAGAGAAACTTCAAAATGCTTCAGTGCAGAGGGATCTGGGCATCCTTGTGCATGAATTGCAGAAAGGTGGCATGCAGTTACAGCAGGTAATAAGGAGGGCAAATGGAATTTTTCATGTTAATTGCTGAAGGAATTAAGTATGAAAGAAGGAAAATGTTGTTGCAACTGAACAAGGTATTATTGAGAGTACATCTGGAATACTACATACAGTTTTGATCCGTTTACTTGAGGGATGGCTTATGGCACTGGGGGCAGTTCAGACAAGGTTCACTAGATTAATTCCATAGATGAAAGGCCTGTATGACAAAAAGAGATTGAAATATTCATTACAGTATAGAAGAATGAGAGGCGATGTAATTGAGGTATAGAAGATGTTCAAGGGGATTGATAAATAGATGTAGACTGGATGATTCCCCTTGTGAGGCAACCTAGAATGAGAGCTGAAAATGTGTTGCTGGAACAGCGCAGCAGGTCAGGCAGCATCCAGAGAACAGGAGAATCGACGTTTCGGGCATACGCCCTTCTTCAGGAATGAGGACCTAGAATGAGAGGTAACAGTTTTAGGTTAAAGGATAGAAGATTTAAGAAAGGGGCTGAGTGGAATTGTTTCTATCAAAGGGTTGTGAATTTGTGACCCTTGAATGCAGTGGATGCTGGGACATTATAAATGTTAGGAGGTGATATGCTAATTGTTGATGAGTAATGGATTGAAGCATTATGGGCATTGAGGCAGGAATGTGGAGTTGAGGCCAAAATGAGATCAGCAATAACTATTAAACGGTCGAGGAATAGGATTACCTACTCCTGCTCTGAGTTCTTCTGTTCTTATTTGATGCATCATTGTGTGTACATCTTTCATCGACATTTTGCATATAATGAAAGTGTATGAATGTGGTCATGTACGAAAGTCTTCCAATACCTTGTCAGTCTTATTCATGCTCAAATTCAGTAGGTCATGATGTGTCAGACACATAAGAATTGTTCAGCAAGTTTTCAAAGACTTCATATCTGCAGCATTGATCTTTCATAATTCCAGACTGTTATGTTATTATTTTGGTCTGTTGTAAAGGGCAAACACCGTTAGAAAGGGCAATGAAGACTGAAAGGAGAATTGCACCTTTATGATTTCACATTTTAAATGGTGTTCTTTGTATGTTAGAGAGACAGAATGACATTTCCCTACCTCTGGTTGACTGGAGGAAGACCTTCATGACTACAAATTGCGTGAATCATGACGAGGGCCATTAGTTTATTGAATAAGTTAAATTCCTTCTGCACTTAATGGACATTTGGGTGTTTTATCAGCATCTTGAAGAAGATTGTTTTTTTGATAGAGTCCATTTTCCCCTGAAAATGGAAATTGGTTTTACTTTAAGTGCAATGTGGAGCAGAGCAGTTGATTCATAAAGACAAGGTCACTGTTTTATGATGCCTATCACTCCTGTTTTCCTTGGCCTTCATTAAATGCAATGCTCAGACATCTTGCTCGTAAAATTCTTATTCACAAGTTCAATTCCCATTATGCTCCTCCCAATTTCAGTCATGTCCTTGGATCACTTTGTATTTGTCCAATATTGCCCCCTCATTGTGCAACCCTCACTTTCATCACTGCTCCATTTGGCTGTGCTCTCACAGGTCTGAGCACTAGACCTGAGAATTCTGTCCCTAAATCTCAACCCCACTTTTATCTATCATTAAGTCACTCCTTGAAGCCAGCTATGTGTACAACCATGTTAATAACTCCTTTTGTAGCTCAGCATCAAATTTTGTTTGGCTATGCTCTTGTGCAGAACCTTGATACATTTTACTGTGGAGGAGAAAGTGAGGACTGCAGATGCTGGAGATCAGAGCAGAAAATGTGTTGCTGGAAAAGCGCAGCAGGTCAGGCAGCATCCAAGGAGCGGGAGAATCGACGTTTCGGGCAAGTTTAACTGTTTCTTTAAGTTGCTGAATAGCCCAAGCTGTGTTTTCTTCTCTAGGTTCAGATGTAAAAGTGATAGATGTAGAAAAGACTAGTTCATCCATCATGACCCCCATATAAACAAGACACAATGGAGACACCCCTCACTTCATGTCATTTCCCAGGAGAGGCAGAAAACATAACAGGAAAAGATCCTTAGCCAATCCTGAAAGCAAGGAAATGTTGTTAGACAATCTGAGAAGTCGTTTCCCCTTCATGGGCAGATTCTAAGACAGAAAGGTATAGTCTCAGAACAATGGAACACCAATTTATGAATGAGAAAAAGAGGAATTTCTTCTCAAAGTTGAGAGTCTTTAGAAAACATCCCCATTGGGAGCTGTGGGGGTAGAGTCCTTGGTATTAAAGGCTGAGACAGACAGATTCTCGATCAGTAGGGGAATCAAGGACAGGAAATTGAATGTGATAAATGTCGGATCAACCATGATCCTATGGAATGTTATAGCAGGTTTGAGAGGCCGAATGGCCTAGTCCTGTTCCTATTATTTATGGCCTTATGTCTTATGCATGGGGACCCAGTCTCAGGATAAAGGAGTGATCTTTTAGAATTTAGATTAGGAGAAGTTTCTTCACTTAAAGGGTTGTGAATCTTTGGATTTGTCTGCTTCAGAGAATTTTGTTGCTTGAATGCATTTAAGGGTGGGGTAGAAAAGTACATTGTCTCTCATGGTATCAAGATATGTGGTAAACAGGTCGGAAAGTAAGGTTGAAGCCCTCAAGATTGACCATGATGATACTGAATGGTGGAGCAGGCTCACTGGGCCTTGATGACTACAGTTACCCCCATTCCTTATGTTCTTGCATTCTTCAGAGCTTCTCTCTGGCCCTCAAAGGCACCAAACAGCTTGAAGAACCAACTAGGCTTTGTCATTGAGTGTATAAATGTCAAATTTTTCTCCCATATTCTTCAATACCCTTTGCTCTGAGACAAAGGAGTATCAGAATTTCTAAACAAGGGATGTTTATTTCGGTTACTGTCATGGTAGTCCACTGGTGTAATAATGGAGCTGCTGATACATCATTACAAGATAACCAGTACCTACAGGCACAAATAATTGTAGCTGGTTGTAAAACCTTTCAAATGTGCAATAGCAGTGACTTCAGAAAGAAGATGATCATTTATTCTGCAATGATTTTGAGAAAAACATTTTTTTTTCAATAGCATCGATGATTGTAATCTGGGATGAAATCTGATTTCTGTCACTTTATGGATTTTTGAATGGCAGATTGAAACCAATCATGGAATTGTCTTCAGTTTGAAGGGTTTGACTACTTCAAAGTTATACAAAGAAGACATCTGATTCCTGCAGAAAAATTGAGTTTGTGAGGAAAGCCTTTGTCCATTAAAAGATGCATTGTTAATGCTCATTCAGTGCAAACGGGTTCCATCCGAGTCCTGCTGGGTCCAGAGTCCTGCCAAATCACACAATAAGGGCTGTGTATGGGGTTTTAAAAATCAATAGTGTGAGGTTCAGCTGCATGGAAAATTCTGGAAGGGGAAATACACAGAAGAGCCCACTGCAGTTTCCAGAACAAGTAATAGGACAGAGAGTATGGAAGGGGTCAAGAATCTAATGTCAGGTACAGTAGATAAGGGGACAATGATGAGAAGAGGGAACAGGTCAATGCAGGACTGAGGGTGTTGCACTTAACTGCACACAATATTGGAAACAAGGCAAATGGGTTTGGAGTGCAGATTGAAATTAGCAAGTACAGTAGAACATAGAACAATACAGCACAGAACAGGCCCTTCGACCCTCAATGTTGCGCTAACCTGTGAACTATTCTCAGCTTGTCCCCTACACTATCCCATCATCATCCATGTGCTTATCCAAGGATTGTTTAAATCTCCCTAATGTGGTTGAGTTAACTACATTAGCAGGTAGGGCATTCCACGCCCTTATCACTCCCTGAGTAAAGAACCTGCCTCTGACATCTGCCTTAAATCTATATCACCCCCCAACTTGTAGTTATGCCCCCTCGTACAAGCTGACATCATCATCCAAGGAAAAAGACTTTCACTGTCTACCCTATCTAATCCTCTGATCATCTTGTATGTCTCTATCAAATTCCGTCTTAGCCTTCTTCTTTCCAATGAGAACAGACCCAAGTCTCTCAGCCTTTCCTCATAAGAGCTTCCCTCCAGACCAGGCAACATCCTGGTAAGTCTCCTCTGCACCTTTTCCAATGCTTCCACATCCTTCGTGAAATATGGTGACCAGAACTGTACACCATATTCCAAGTGCGGCCGCACTATCATGATATTACGGGTCCGGAACTCAATCCCTCTACCAATGAAACCGAATACACCGTGTGCCTTCTGAACACCACTATCAAACTGGGTGGCAACTTTCAGGGATCTATGTACATGGACTCCAAGATCCCTCTGCACATCCACACTACCTAGAATATTTCCATTGACCCAGTACTCTGCCTTCCTGTTATTCTTCCCAAAGTGCATCACCCCACATATAGCTGCATTGAACTCCATTTGCCACCTCTCAGCCCAATTCTGCAGTTTATCCAAGTCCCCCTGCAACCTGTAACATTCTTCCAAACTGACCACTATCCCACCGACTTTAGTGGCATCTGCAATGTTGTGAGTGCAAGGGAACAGGGCTGGGACCTAAATATCCAAGGATTTGCATCCTATCGAAAGGGCAGGTAGATGGGCAGAGAGTGCAGGGTTGCCTTGCTAGTAAGAAATGTAATTAAATTGATAGCAAGAAGTAATACCATGCCAGAAAGTGTAGAATCTGTGTGGGTAGAGTTGAGGAACCGCAAAGAAAGTCAGATCCTGATGGTAGTTGCGTACAGGCCACCTAGCAGTAGTCAGGATGTGGGGAAGGAAATAAATAATGCCATAGAAAAGGCATACAAGAAAGGCACTATTACAATAATAATGGGGGACTTCAATATGCTGGGAAAATCAGGTTTGTAGCAGATCGCAGGAAAAGGAAATCAGGAATGTCTGTAAGATGATTTTTTTGGAGCAGCTTGTGGTAGAGCTCACTAGGAGCAGGCAATTCTGAATCTGATGACGTGTAATGAAGCTAACTTGATGACGGAGGATTTTTTCATTCATTCATGTGATGTGGGCATCTCTGGCTAAGCCAGCATTCATTGCCCATTCTTAATTGCTCAGAGGGGAGTTAACAGTCAACCACATTGTTGAGAGCCTGGAGTCACATTTAGGTCAGACCAGATGAAGAATGCTGACTTCCCTCCCTAAACAACAATAGTGAATCAAATGGGTTTTCCTGACAATGGTTTCATGATCATCATTAGACTCTTACTTCCAGATTTTTATTGAATTCAAAACCCAACTTCTGTCACGGGGAGATTTGAATCTGGGTCCCAAAACATTACCCGGGTCTCCAGCTTAACTGTCCAGTGATAATGCCACTAGACCATTGCTTCTCCCATAGTGATGGCTTAAGATGAAGGAACCCCAAGGAAGATTACAATGATGATAAGATGATCGAATTTACCCTGCAGTTTGAGTGGGAGAAGGTGGGGTCAGATGGAAAGGTATTATAATTGAGTAAAGATAACTACAAAGGGTGGAGCTGATCAGAGTTGTTTGGCAGGGGGAACCAAGCAGGCAAGACAGTGGACCTGCAATGGTCAGAGTTTCTGCACGTAATTCAGGAGGCAGAGCAGAAAGACGTCTCGAGGAACAAGAAGCTTACTAAAGAGATGACGCGACAATCATGGCTGACAAGGAAAGGCAAGGGACAGCATAAAATCAAAATAAAAAGCATACAGTGTGGTGAAGATTAGTGGGAAGCCACAGGAATTTGGAGACCTTTGAAAATTAGCAGGTGATAATTAAAAAAGCAATAAGTGGGGGAGAAGATGAAATAAGAGGGTAAGCCAACTAGTAATATTAAATAAGATTGCAAGAGCTTTTCAGACATATAAAAAGTAAGAGAGATACCAAATGTACATTAGAGGGCTGGAACATAAGGCTGGCGAAGTAGTAATTGGGAATAAAGAAATGGTGGAGGAGCTAAATAGAACTTTTCATCAGTTTTTACAATGGAATGCACCAATAGCATATGAAAATTTCAAGAGGGTCAGGAGGCAAAGGTGAGTGTACTAGCCATCACCAAGGAGAAGCTGCTGAGGCAGGTGAATAGATCACCGGGACAAGATGGACTACACCCCAAAGATCTGAAGGAGATAGCTGAGGAGATTGTAGAGGCATTGGTGGTAATCTTACAGAAATCACTGGGGTCAGACAGAGTGCCAGAGGCCTGGAAAGTGGCAAATGTAACACCCCTGTTTCAGAAGCGAGGGAGGCAGAAGACAGGAAACTATAGGCCAGTTAGCCTGAACTCTGTCATTGGTAAGATTTAAAGTCCATCACTAAGGATGAGATTGCAGAGTACTTGGAAGTGCATGGTAAAAATAGTGCATGGCTTCGTCAAGGGTAAGTCATTCCAGACAAATCTGTTAGAATTCTTTGAGGAGGTAACAAGCAAATTAGACAAAGGAGAACCAGGAGACATGATTATTTGAATTTCCAGAAGGTCTTTGACAAGGTACCACACAGGAGGCTGCTAAACAGATAAGAGCAGATTGTGTTAGGCTCAAGGTAATGGCATGGATAGAGGATCGGATGATTGGCAGAAGGCAGAGAATGGCGATAAAAATGTATTTTTCAAGATGACAACCGATGACTCGTGGAGTTCCACAGGGGTCAGTGTTGGGGCCAAAACTATTTACGTTATGCATTAATGATTTGGACAATGAACTTAAAGGTATTGTAGCTAAGTTTGCAGATGACACAAGGTAGGTAAAGGAATAAGTAGTGTTAAGAAAGTGGGGAGGCTGCAGAAGGACTTGGACAGACTAGTAAAATGGACAAAGAAGTGGCAGATGGAATACAATGCGGGAACATTGTGAGGTTATTCACTTTGGTGGGAAGTTTAGAGGCTTACACTATTTTCTAAATGAAGAAAGGTTTTGGAAATCTGAAGCACAAAGGGACTTGGGAACCCTGGTTAAGGATTCTGTTAAGGTTAACATGCATGTACAATTTGCAGTTTGGAAGGCAAATGCAATGTTAGCATTCAAGAGGGCTAGAATACAAGAACACGTGTACACTGCTGAGCCTATATAAAGCTCTGGTCAGACTACATTTAGAATATTCTGAGCAATTTTAGGCCCCTTATCTAAAGAAGGATGCGCTGGTATTGGAAACAGTCTAGATTACAAGAATGGTCCTGGGGTTGAAGGGCTTGTTTTGTAAGGAATGGTTGAGGATTCTAGGTTTGTACTCAATGGAGTTCAGAAAGCTAAGGGGGGAGTCTCACTGAAACGTACAGAATACTGAGAAGCCTGGATAGAGTGGACATGGAGAAGATGTTTCCAGCAGCAGGAGAGACCAGGACCCATGGACACAGCCTCAGAGTGAAGGGACAACACAATAGACAATAGACAATAGGTGCAGGAGTAGGCCATTCTGCCCTTCGAGCCTGCACCACCATTCAATATGATCATGGCTGATCATCCTTAATCAGTATCCTGCTCCTGCCTTATCTCCATAACCCTTGATTCCACTATCCTTGAGAGCTTTATCCAACTCTTTCTTAAATGAATCCAGAGATTGGGCCTCCACTGCCCTCTGGGGCAGAGCATTCCACACAGCCAACACTCTCTGGGTGAAGAAGTTTCTCCTCCTGCTTCTATACTCAATTCCTCTTGTTATGAAGGCCAGCATGCTATTAGCCTTCTTCACTACCTGCTGTACCTACATGCTTACCTTCATTGACTGGTGTACAAGAACACCCAGATCTGTTTGTACTGCCCCTTTACCTAAATTGATTCCATTGAGGTAGTAATCTGCCTTCCTGTTCTTGCCACCAAAGTGGATAACCATACATTTATCCACATTAAACTGCATCTGCCAAGCATCTGACCACTCACCTAACCTGTCCAGGTCACCCTGTAATCTCCTAACATCCTCCTCACATTTCACCCTGCCACCCAGCTTAATATCATCAGCAAATTTGCTAATGTTATTACTAATACCATCTTCTATATTATTAACATATATTGTAAAAAGCTGCGGTCCCAGTACTGATCCCTGCAGTACCCCACTGGTCACTGCCTGCCATTCCGAAATGGAGCCGTTTATCACTACTCTTTATTTCCTATCAGCCAACCAACTTTCAATCCAAATTAGTACTTTGCCCCCAATACCTTGCGCCCTAATTTTGCTCACTAGCCTCCTATGTGGGACTTTATCAAAAGCTTTCTGAAAGTCTAGGTACACTACATCTACTAGATCTCCCTCATCCATCTTCAGAGTTACATCCTCAAAAAAGTCCAGAAGATTAGTCAAGCATGATTTCCCCTTCATAAATCCATGCTGACTCTGACCCATCTTGTTACTACTATCCAGATGTGTCGTAATTTCATCCTTTATAATAGACTCCAGCATCTGAGGTCAGACTAACTGGCCTATAATTTCCTGCTTTCTCTCTCCCACCTTTCTTAAAAAGTGGTATAACACTTCAGAACTGTGGTGAGGTGGAATTTCTTGAACCAGTGGGTGGTTGATCTGTGGAACTAGTTGCTCCAGAAAGCTGTGGAGGCTCAGTCATTGAATGCATTTAAGACAGAGATAGATGGTTTTTGATTAGTGAGGAAATCAAGGGTTACGGAGAGAAGGCAGTTCTGAGGAAGAATCACCATACCCGAAAGGTTAACTTTGGTTTCTCTTCATGGATGCTGGCAGACATGTTGAGCTATTCAGCATCCACGGTTCTTTCAGTTTTTATCACAGATAATTTAACCCATTTCCATTGAACAGGCAGAACTCAAGTGACTTAGATGTTATATCAATTTTATCGTAATCACCCTTGGCATTCTCCATAGGATAGGAGGTCAGCCATTTGTTTAGGACAGGAATATTCAATTATCTAGGCCAGTACATTATTACAATGTCTTATAGGAATTGCAGTAAAATCAACAGAAATATTAGTGTTGGTGAAATATTGTATATTGACAGTTTTATTCAATGAGAGGTTTTGGAAATGAATAAACAATACAGAGAGGTTAACATGCTATAATATTTGTTTTATGTTTACTTTGAGTAAATGACTGCATCTATGGAACTGACAACTGCAATTCAAAAGTGTGTATACTGTAAATAGATCCCAATAATGTAAACTTTGCTATTTCCAATACTGGGCTGAGTAAGTGTGGTACTGCTTTTATTTGACCAGAACTGCCTCAATGTAGTTAATCACATCACTTTCATTCAACAATTCACAAATCTTTGCAAATAAAGGAATCACAGGTTGTACTCTCCTTTACTCTGGGGAGATAAAATGCACTTTCCCGAACGCTGACATTCTGTCCGCAAAAATTACCGTGGGCCTGCCATTTCAACACACCACCACACCCCCTGGTCAACATCTCTGCCTGATGCTTGCTGCAGTGCTCCAGCAAAGCTCAATGCAGGCTGGAAGAGCAGCATCTCATTTTCCGCTTGGGGACCCTGCAGCTTTCAGAACTCAATATAGTGTTCAGTAATCTTAGGGAAAGAAACTGAAGAATTGCAGATGTTGGAAATCAGAAACAAAAACAGAAATTGCTGGAGAAGCTCAGCAGGTCTGACATTTGTGGGGAGAATGCAGAGTTAACATTTCGGGTCCAGGGACCCTTCCTGAGAATTGATTGTAACTAGAAAAAGGGGGGTACATACACTAAAGATGGGATCGAGGGAGGGGGAAGGGTAAATGATAGGTGGAGATTGAACCCAGAGACAGAGACAGAACAACAGTTCGGCAGGCAAAAGAGTAAAGGTCAGACTTGGAGAATTAATAACTGCGAATGGGGGTTATTAGTAGCTGACAGTGGGTTGGTTGTGGCAGCAGCCCATGTAATGACAAGGCCTGGTGTGTGGCAGTTGAGGTAAGGACATAAGAGAAGGCGCTCAGGCCCCAAAATTATTGAACTCACATTGGGTCCTGAAGACTGCAGGTTTCCCAAGGTGGAAAGTGAGTTCCTGTGCTTCCAGCTTGTGCTGAGCTTCGCTAGAGCACTGTAGCAAGCCTGAGGCAGAAATGTTGACCAGGAAACACTGTGTTGAAGTGGCAGGCATCAGGAAGCTCAAGGTCATTTTTACAAATACAATGTTCAATGGAGTGATTCTCCAGTCTGTGCTTTGTTTCCCCAATGTTGAGGAGACCACATTGTGAGCAAGAGATTCCTTGCAAAGCCTAATGAGGTGAAGCAAACAAAAACAAATTGCAGGAGAAACTCAGCAGGTCTGGCAGCATCTGTGGAGAGAAAACACAGTCAATGTTTTGTGTCCAGTGACCCTTCTTCAGAACTCAGCTGGTCACAGGACTCAAAACGTTAACTCTACTTTCTCTCTACAGATGCTGCCAGACCTGCTGAGTTTCTCCTCCAATTTTGTAAAAGAAGGGTAAGCCACCTTCTTGAATGGCTGACTCTGTAACTTAAGAGGTTAGTAATGAGTCAGCAATTTGCATATATCTGGAATCACAGACAGGTCAGAGAAAAGACCTCCTTCCCAGAATGTATAGGATGCAAGCCATGTTGGCTTTGATGATAATCCAACAGTGTTTTTGATCAGCTTGACAAATGCTGAATTTAGGTGATGAATTGAATTTAAATCCCTCAGCTGTTGTGACATTTGATGGCTAATTTCTGGATCAGAGCCCTCAAGTCATAGTTCAGGAACACAATCACCATGTTACAGCATGTGGTACTGAAAGGTCTAGGAGAACATGAGCTGATCAAATGAGATCTGAAGCAAAACTAAGGATTTCCCTTTTTCGTCCTGGTCATTATTCAGTGCTGAAAATGAGCCAGATAGACCTGCTCCAATGTACATCTGGAATACAGCAAAGTCACTGTTTTAACTGTTTCTGTGAGGCAATAACCATTGCTTTCGCCACCTGACAATCTACAGTCCCTCTTTAAATGAATAGATTTTTTGCATTAGTCCATTTATTGCATTCTCTCTTATAAATCTTGGTGAACAGCAAAAGAGAATCATTGGCTGTTTGCTTCTAAATTAATGGCTTTGACCTGAAATTGACAAGTAGGTTACTAGAAAAGTTACATACTCCATCTTTTTATTGAGCATTAAGATTGCATTTCAGAATGAACCAAGTGAGTCTTAATGGAGATCCAGTAGAAACTAAAACCAAACTGCATTAACATAATATACTGAGGTATTACATTACATACAAAGAGACAACCTTGTCACATGGTGTTTTCACTACAGAGGACATGTTGCAATGACAGCAAAGTCTTTTTTTTTAGATGAGGCATTGATGCAATACTCCACCTATCTCTCTGTTGCCAGCAAAAAATCCAGTCGGGCTATTGCACACCAATATTTGTGGGACTTACTATCTGCAAATTAGCTTCCACATTATACACTTTCTAACAGTGATGACAGTTCAAAAGTGGTTCATTAATCAAACACTTTGGAGTATCCTCAGGCCATGAGAGTAATCACAAATTCAAGTCAGTCTGTCTTTGTCCTAATCAACTTTACTTAAATGATTATAAGATCATAAGATATAGTAGCAAAATTGGGCCATTCAACCCACTGGATCTGCTCGGTCATTCTGTCATGGCTGATATGTTACTCAAACCCATTCTATTCTGAGGAAGGGTCACCGGACATGAAATGTTAACTTTGCTTTCCCTGCACGGATGCTGCCAGACTGACTGAGTTTTTCTAGCAACTTCTGTTTTTGGTTTTAAATAATCTGTGGGACTCACCCAGCAGTTTCTTACACTGATTCTGTAAGTTACAATGTTAAATGGACTGAGCAGGGAAGTAGCTTTTATGTAAGGCTCAATGAAGTGGAAAAGAAATCAAAATTAGAAAAAAGCCCAAAAAAGATGTAATTTGCCTTTCCCTTTATGGTCGAGAGATTAGGAGACAACAACTAGACCGCACAAGGGGGAGGCAAAGGTCAAATATCGACAAAATTATGGAGATCATTTTAAATATTAGGCCTCAGATAGCTAATAGCATAGCTCTCAACTTTGGCAAAATGATCAATCAACACTAATTTGTTGGGCCAAAGGATCCTTCTTCATACTTGAAATATGATGTAACACTAGGACAGCTCTGGTTCTCACCAGGACCAAGAGCATGTGAAGAAAGACAAAAATGGTGGAATGTGCTAGGAAACACAAGTTCTGCTCACCCAGCCTGGCCTCTCTCCCCTTTTTTGGGGATGGGATTGACAGTGGGATGCGTTCAGATAAGTGTGGCTTCTGGAAGTGACGGGCTCTTCAAATGACCGGGCACCTGCACTGAAATGAGATTTTGGAGTCTCTGGTGGAGATTGGACCAGGTAAGAGCATTCTGAGAATGTTAGAGATACCCAATAGGTTTAGAAATATCTGTGCAAAGAGAGAGAGGGAGAGAGACAAAGTTAACATTTTAAGTCCAGGCTGTCTCTTCTTCAGGACACGTGAATATCGAGACTATTCATTGAGTTTTCATGATAAGTAAATGGAGTAATGCTTTGTCTGGAAGTAAGCACCAAGTTTTTTGCCAAGAGGTGCGAGGGAGGAGCGAAGGACTTCTGGGAAGTCATATAATTGTGTGGCTGTGTTACCCGAAACCCTACTCGGGTAGTGTCTCCCACCCATCCTCCTCCAATAACCAAAAAAAAGGTTCTGTGCGCCAGATTGTTAAGATTTAGATTAGATTACTTACAGTGTGGAAACAGGCCCTTCGGCCCACACCGACCCGCCGAAGCGCAACCCACCCATACTCCTACATTCACCCCTTTTACCTAACACTACGGGCAATTTAGCATGGCCAATTCACCTGACCTGCACATCTTTGGACTGTGGGAGGAAACCGGAGCACCCGGAGGAAACCCACGCAGACTCGGGGAGAATGTGCAAACTCCACACAGTCAGTTGCCTGAGTTGGGAATTGAACCCGGGTCTCTGGTGCTGTGAGGCAGAAGTGCTAACCACCGTGGTAGCGAGTTTATTTTTTATTCCTTAATTTTCAACAGTCTCTTTGGGAATTTAGAATAGTGGGAATGGAGATTAGGGCAGTTGAATGTTCCTCCTGCAGAATGTGGGAGGTAAGCGTCACCACTAGTGTCCCTGCTGACTACATCTATGGGAAGTGCACCCAACTCCAGCTCCTCGAAAATCGCGATAGGGAACTGGAGCTAGAGCTGGATGAATTTCAGATCATTCGGGAGGCAGAGGGGGTTATTGAGAGGAGTTACAGGGAGGTAGTCACTCCTCAGGTACAAGAAAAAGGCAGATGGGTTACAGTCAGGTCACAGAAAGGGAACCGGCAGGCAGGGATTCCCCTGTGGCCATTCCCCTCAACAATAAGTATACCA
>NC_057710.1:18539462-18539947 GCF_004010195.1 Chiloscyllium plagiosum
ACTCCTCAGGTACAAGAAAAAGGCAGATGGGTTACAGTCAGGGCACGGAAAGGGAACCGGCAGGCAGTGCAGGGATTCCCCTGTGGCCATTCCCCTCAACAATAAGTATCAGATACTGTTGTGGGGGGGGGAACTTACCAGGGGAAAGCAGTGAGGCACAGGGGTCTGGAAGAGAGTCTGTCCCTGCTGCTCACATGGGAATGGGGAAGAGGAGCAGAGCAGTAGTCATTGGGGACTCCATAGTTAGGGGGACAGATAGGAGGTTCTGTGGGGACGAGAGAGACTCACGGTTGGTGTGTTGCCTCCCAGGTGCCAGGGTTCGTGATGCCTGTGATCGTGTTTTTGGGATCCTTAAGGGGGAGGGGGAGCAGCCCCAAGTCATGGTCCACATAGGTATCAACGACATAGGTAGGAAGAGAGATGGGGATTTAAGGCAGAAATTCAGGGAGCTAGGATGGAAGTTTAGAGCTAGGACGAACAAAGTT
>NC_057710.1:18540606-18558549 GCF_004010195.1 Chiloscyllium plagiosum
TTTTGTCCAGTGTGTGCAGGAGGGCTTCCTGACACAGTATGTAGACAGGCCAACAAGGGGCGAAGCCACATTAGATTTGGTACTGGGTAATGAGCCCGGCCAGGTGTTAGACTTGGAAGTAGGTGAGCACTTTGGTGATAGCGATCACAATTCTGTTATGTTTACTTTAGTGATAGAAAGGGATAGGTGTATACCACTGGGCAAGAGTTACAGCTGGGGAAAGGCAATTACGATGCGATTAGGCAAGATTTAGGAAGCATGGGATGAGGAAGGAAACTGTAGGGGATGGGCACATTAGAAATGTGGAGCTTATTCAAGGAAAAGCACCTGTGTGTCCTAGATAAGTATGTACCTGTCAGGCAGGGAGGAAGCTGTAGAGCACGGGAGCCGTGGTTTAGGAAGGAAGTGGAATCTCTGGTCAAGAGGAAGAAGAAGGCTTATGTTAGGATGAGATGTGAAGGCTCAGTTAGGGCGCTTGAGGGTTACAAGGTAGCCAGGAAAGACCTAAAGAGAGAGCTCAGAAGAGCTAGGAGGAGACATGAGATGTTGTTGGCGGATAGGATCAGGATAAACCCTAAGGCTTTCTATAGGTATTTAAGGAATAAAAGAATGAAAAGAGTAAGATTAGGGCCATCAAGGATAGTAGTGGGAAGTTGTGTGTGGAGTCAGAGGAGATAGGGGAAGAACTAAATGAATATTTTTGACAGTATTCACTCTAGAAAATGACAATGTTGTCAAGGAGAATACCGAGATACAAACTACTAGACTAGGTTGGATTGAGGTTCACAAGGAAGAGGTATTAGAAATCCTGCAGAGTGTGAAAATAGATAAGTCCACTGGACCGGATAGGATCCTCTGGGAAGCCAGGGAGGAGATTGCCGAGCCTTTGGCATTGATCTTTAAATCATTATTGTCTACAGGAATAGTGCAGAAGACTGGAGGATAGCAAATGTGGTTCTCCTGTTCAAGAAGGGGAGTAGAGACAATCCTGGTAATTACAGACCGGTGAGCCTTACTTCAGTTGTTGGTAAAGTGTTGGAAAAGATTATAAGAGATCGGATTTATAATCACCTAGAAAAGAATAATTTGATTAGGGATAGTCAGCATGGTTTTGTGAAGGGTAGGTCGTGCCTCACAAGCCTTATTGAATTCTTCGAGAAGGTGACCAAGCAGGTAGATGAGAGTAAACCAGTTGATGTGGTGTATATAGATTTCAGCAAGGCGTTTGATAGGGTTCCCCACAGTAGGCTATTGTACAAAATGCGGAGGAATGGGATTGTGGGAGATATAGCAGTTTGGATCAGTGATTGGCTTGCTGAAAGAAGACAGAGGGTGGTGGTTGTTGGGAAATGGTCATCCTGGAGTCCAGTTGCCAGTGGTGTACCGCAAGGATCAGTGTTGGGCCCACTGCTGTTCGTTATTTTATAAACGACCTGGATGAGGGCGTAGAAGGGTGGGTTAGTAAATTTGCAGACAACACGAAGGTCAGTCGAGTTGTGGATAGTGACGAAGGATGTTGTAGGTTACAGAGAGACATAGATAAGCTGCAGAGCTGGGCTGAGAGGTGGCAAATTGAGTTTAATGCGGACAAGTGTGAGGTGATTCACTTTGGTTGGAGTAACCGGAATGCAAAGTACTGGGCTAATGGTAAGATTATCGGTAGTGTAGATGAGCTGAGAGGTGACTTAATAAAGACATATAAGATAATCAGAGGGTTAGATACGGTGGACAGGGAGAGCCTTTTTCCAAGTATGGTGATGACGAGCACGAGGGGGCATAGCTTTAAATTGAGGGGTGATAGATATAGGGCAGATGTCAGAGGTAGTTTCTTTACTCAGAGAATAGTAAGGGTATGGAATGCTTTGCCTGCAACGGGAGTAGATTTGCCAACTTTAAGTCGTCATTGGACAAGCATATGGATGGACATGGAATAGTGTAGGTTAGATGGGCTTCAGATTGGTATGACAGGTCAGCGCAACAATGAGGACCGAAGGGCCTGTACTGCGCTGTAATTTTCTATTTTCTATGTCCTAAGTTGTCATAGAGCTATGAGTGGTCATGAGGGATGGACAGACATATTTGGTTCCATAGATTGGCCTGAGAGATTTGTGGGATTTTCTACATTTCTCATCTTTTGGAGAGGTAAGATACCCCTTTGAATCTGCTCCCATGACAACTTTGGTAAAAGTACGATTCTCTTGGTGAAAGGTAAAGCATGCTTGTGCATAAACCCAATGGGAATTGTAAACTTGGAAAGAAACTGACCAAAAAAAATGTGCAATTGAAAAACAGCACTGCCAGATACTTGAGAGTGCTTGGTTATGTAAAACCATTGGAAGATAGAAATTATTATTGAGAAATGCAAAAACAACAGGGTTGTTATGGTGGGTGACTTTAACTTCCACTATGTTGACTGGGATTCACTTAGAGCCAGGTGCTTGAATGGGTGAGAATTTGTTTGATGTATCGAGGAGAAATATTTTTGAAACTAAATGTAAATGTTCCAACTAGGGAAGGGGTCATACTAGACCTGGTATTGTGGAATGCGTCCAGCCAAGTGATTGAAGTTTCAGTGAAGGAGCATTTCAGGAACAGTCGCCATTATTCTGGAAGTTTTAAGTTGCTTAAGAATGAGGACAACGTTAGTCCTCGGATTAAAGTATAAACTGGGGGAAGGCTAACTAACACAATATTTAGCAGGAACTGGAGAATGTAGTTTGGGGTCGACTGTTTGAGGGTAAATCCATATCTGGCATGCGGGGCTCTTTTAAAGGACAATTAAGTACAGTTCAGGACCAGTACATTCCTATAAAAATGAAGGATAAGGACAGCAAGATTTGGGAATCCTGGAGAGAAATGGAGAGCTTAGTCAAAAAGAAAAAGGAGGCATATATAAGGGTTAGTTCTGAGGTAGGGTCACTTGACTTGAAATGTTAACTTTACTTTCTCTCCACAGATGCTGCCAGATCCGCTCAGCTTTTCCAGCAATGTTGTTTTTATTTCTGATTTACAGCATCTGCAGTCCTATCAGTTTAGATCCCTACCCTGAAAGAGGATGGTGGCAGTAAACCTACTGTATTGTGAGCAACAGTAGAATCACAGAAAGAATTCCTACAGTGCATAGAGGCCATTGAGCCCATTGAGTTGCATTGACCTTCCGAAGAGCATCTTGCCCAGACTCATTCCCCCAGCTCCATAACCCTGCATTTACCCTGACTAATCCACCTCGCCTGCACAACCCTGGAGGGTAATTTAGGATGGCCAGTCCACCTAACCTGTACATCTTTGGACTGTGGGAGGAAACTGGAGCACCCAGAGGAAACATGTGCGGGGAGAACGTGAAATCTCCACACAGACACTCGCCTGAGGTTTTACATCCAAGTCCTACACTATGAGACAGCAGTGCTAACCACTGCGCCATTCCCTGTATCTGTGCCGTTTAGCTCATTCACCATGAAGAGCAATGGCAAGATTCAATGATGCAGGATATGGAAATGATTGTAAAACAGCATTTCAGGACCACTAAGAGATTTGCATCAGCAGGAACATGTTTGAAAGCCCTCAGACATGGAGTATCAATTACTCCAAACTGGTTACAGTTTGTGATCTATAGGAGCTGTCCCGAGTTGAGGCTTAGCCACAAAGTGAATGGTCAGTAAAGGCTCAGTGAATAAAGTTAAAATTGCACCCTCTGGGCAGTGGAAAACTTCTAAACCTGGTGTAGATTTACAAAGTGGAAAAGAACATATGAGGGCCACCACCATGGTGAGGGGCACTATGAGACAACTATAGTGAAGGACACTGCGAGACATGACTACAATGATGTTTACCATTAGACTCAACGACAGTAAGTGAAATCAAGGGCCACAAAAGCAGTTTAAATTGAGTTTGCAGACTCAGGAATGTCAGAAAGCCAGAGTTAATATGATGAAGGGGCATGTTAGAAGCCTAAGCAGATGAGGTCAAATGGAAGAAAAAAATAAAGAGACTATTGAAGCCACAAAAAAGGCAGGAAGTCCACTATCAAAACCATGGTAATGGTGGGAAGCATTTATTAAACCTCTTACAGCAGGAATCATTGAGGGAAAAATAAAAACTGCTTGAAGAATGGCTTTCATCTTCTAAATCTCTGAAGTTGGAGTCATGTACTGAAACCATGATTATAGCAGGAATAATCAATTAAAACCACAGGCAATGAGATTTATTCAGTAAAGCCAGGAAGGAAATTGAAATCATTTATTCAGATTTCAATCAATAGGATTAAACCGAGAAGTAGCCAAAAAGGTGTGAAATTTCCATTTCAACAACAGAAATGTAATGAACCACACCAGTACAATACACAGCAAAGTGTTACTATGGTGAAAAATTAAAAGTCTTTGAAAGAAAAATAAATAATCACATTAAAAAGACATAGCCTCAGAAGTAATGTTTCCAGGAATATTTAATTTCAGAGATGGACCAAATAGTACACAGATTTGGAGAATGTGATAGAAGGTCATGTCACTAGAATGACAATCCAAAACCCTAGGCTCTAATGTTTTGGTTCAAATCACACCAAGGCAGATGGTAAAATTTAAATTCAATGAAAATCTTGAAGTAAAAAATAGCTAGCCTAATGGTAACCATGTAACCATTGTTGATTGTTGTAATATCCCATCTGGTCTAGTGATGTTCTTTAGGGAATGACATCTGCTGTCCTTACTTGGTCTGACCTACATAAGAATACAGACCTGCATCACTGTGGTGACTCTGAAATGGTCCAGAAAGTCATTTAGTTTCAGGACAACTAAGGAAAGGCAATTAATGTTTGCCAAGCCAACAAAGCTCATATCATATGAGCAAACACAAAATAACTTTGGATATATTTGAAAAAACAATTTAGATAATAGAATAGCTTCCAAGTTAGATACTAAATCAGAATGCAAGCAAGTTAGTCCATTTCTACAAACAATTTGGAACATAATTGATATTATAGTGTAAAATAGATAACAGACACTTTTGATGAAGTACTGAAAGCCTTTTACAACTATTTTGAACTTAGTACAAAAATAAATCTTGAAAGAAAAGGTTTAACAGAAGAATTCAGTATCCGGGGAATCCACAGATAATTTGATTAATAATCTCTGCAGTTTATTGGATGAATGTGACAAGGAGATTAAAAGTCAGAATTTATAAGGGACAGACAGTTTGTTGGAATTGTGATGAGTCTTTGTCAGATTTATTACAGTCAATAGAAAATTTGACTTTAGAGAAAATTATTCAACTGGTGAGTGAAGCAGAAGTCTGGAAGCAACACAGCTCAATCCTAAAAGATCAACTTTATCACAAAAGACCAGCGGAGTCAAAGGTTATCAAGGATAGATGGAAATATGGAATTTGAAACTCTATTATATCACGATATTGAATAATAGAGCAGGCTCAAGAGACTGAATGGTGTACTTTTACACTCATTTCATGAATTTGTACATTCATATGTAGAAGGCATTGCAATAAGAAATTTGTTTTCTATTGTAAGTGAGATGGAGACCTGAAATTACCAAATTGGTTTTCCATTGCCATCGGCACTGCAGAGAGGTCAGATTACAAGAATCAACCAGATGGGTGAGAAAATGAAACCAAAGAGACAGCCAATGAGTAGCATGCACCATTTGAGATTGTTGATGATTCTTTAATGGATGCAACTCTGATGTAACCCAGCTGGGCAAAGACTGATTTAACTCTGATATCAGATATGGAGGAAATTCAGAAGACTTAAGTCCTAACAGAGAGTTCCATTTGTTTATCCACCAAGGACAAATCGTCAGTAACAGAGACAGAGCAAGAAGCAATCCTCAAGTAGTGTAACTAAGGAATTGGGCATGTTGGTTTCACCAATATTACAATGACTGAGAGCAAATCAAGCTATCCAATTTAAGCAACAAGTTGAATAGAGAGTTTACAGATTTCAGCACAGACTTATTGGCAGAATGAGAATGAAAACACATTTTATTTTATCCATTTACAGGATATGAGTGACCCTGGCTGGCCCAGCATTTATTACCCTTCCGTAATTGCCCAGAGGGCGGTTGAGGGTTAATTACATCGCTGTGGTCTGGAGTCACATAGAGGCCAGACCAGGTAAGGATGGCAGATTTTCTTCACTGAAGGGCATTAGCAAACCAGTTGGGTCTTTCTGATAATTGACAAAAGTTTCATGGTCAACATTAGACTCTTAATTCCAGCTTTTTTTAAAGTTGAATTCACATTTTACCATCGGCTGTAGCACAATTTGTACCCAGCTCCTCCAAAACCATTATCTGAGTCTCTGGATTAATAGTCGAACAACAAAACCATTAGGCCAGCTGGAAGGTATGGTGCATGCAAAGCAACAAATGACACGACTAACAAGTCATAACCAATGTCCAAAATTAAAGGCCATGGTTAAAAAACATTCCCTGGTTCAGAGGTCCAGGATTATACAAAGTCTGGTTTCCAGCATCTGCAGTCCTTGTTTTTAAGGAGAAAGTGAGGGCTGCAGATGCTGGAGATCAGAGCTGAAAATGTGTTGCTGGAAAAGCGCAGCAGGTCAGGCAGCATCCAAGGAACAGGAGAATCGATGTTTCGGGCATAAGCCCTTCTTCAGGAATTCCTGAAGAAGGGCTTATGCCCGAAACATCGATTCTCCTGTTCCTTGGATGCTGCCTGACCTACTGCGCTTTTCCAGCAACACATTTTCAGTCCTTGTTTTTACCAAATGTAAGAATACTACCTTGTCTGATGATCCAGGAGACTGCAAAATAGAAAGTGTCTGTTGCAACAAGGCAGTTGTTCTCCATGTAGGAAATTCATGAAATTAAATGTTCGTCAGATACTGCAATGGAGAAGTTGTCTGTTTCATCAGGAAAGAAATTCTCCACAAAGGATAAGAGATTAGATTAGATTAGATTTCCTACAGTATCAAAGCAGGCCCTTCGGCCACACCGACCCTCAACCAGTCTCAGACCTCAGCATGTCAGGAGCAGTATCAAGGTCAACAATCTTCAACGCAGAGGCCTACCAGTTCTCAAAATCTGAAGAGAACATGTGCTACAGAATCATACAGCACAGAAGCAGCGCCTTCGGTCCAACCAGTCCATGCTGACCATAATTCCAAACTAAACTAGCCCTACCTGCCTGCGGGCCTATATCCGTTCAAACATTTCTTGTTCATGTACTTATTAAAATGTCTTCTAAATATTGTAACTGCCTATATCCATCACTTTCTCTGGATGTTCATTCCACAAATAAATTACTCTCTGTGTAAAAAAGAAATTACTCCATGTATTTTTTAAATCTTTCTCCTCTCACATGAAAAATATACCCCTTGTCTTGAAATCCCCTGTTATAAGGAAAGGAAAAGACACCTGCTATTCACTTTATCTATGCCCTCATAATTTTATTGACCTCTATAATGTCACCTTTCAATGTCCTATGCTCCAAAGTCCCAGCCTATTCAGTCTCTCCTTATAAGTCAAACCCTCCATCCAGCAACATCCTATAAATCTTTTCTGAACCATCTCCAGCTTAATAATATCCTTCTTATTCTGGGAAAATAGTGAAACCTCCAGACTACATGACTGTGTAAAGTCAGAAACTTGGAGGGAGAGAAGGGCAAATGTAAAATTAATTAGAAATACAAAAAGAATATTGGATGAATCAGAGGCACATAGTTGTTCACTGGTCAATAGGACTATTGGGGTGCTGGCAACCGCCAACAGTACCCCCAACAAAGGTACAGGAACACTGAGGGACCCAGGCCACAATCCAGTGAGGCAAAATGGTGGTTGTATGAACTGGGGGCTGGGGCTGGGATCTCAGCAGCACCTTTTCCCTGATTCTGGGTCCCACAATCAGGTGGATGCCTTTGAATGAGGGTCCCCCATCCACCAAAGAATGGCAGTTTTCCACCTTCACAGCAACTGGCCCACTTGCTACTAGGTGAATGATACCCCTTGGGGAGATTATTTCCCACTTATTGGCATCAATTGGTAGCACATTGGGAAAACCATCCACAAACTTTCCTATCCCAGACTTAATTAGAGGTAAAGCTGGAAGATGTTGGGAGTCTCCACCCACCACTATCCCACTGATTTAATGTCCCAACTACCAAAGCCTTCATCAAACACCACATAACACTTTGAATTTGTGATGAGGATCCATTTAAATATAAACTTAAAACAAAATGCACATAAAAAAGATGGAAAATGACTGTATTCTACTGTCCCTAAATATCTGGAGCTTCCCTCCATCATAAGGTCAGAAATGGGGATGTTCACCAATTATTGCACAATGTTCAGCACCATTCACAACTCCTCAGAGTCTGGAGCAATCCAAGTCTAAAGGAAACAAGACCTGGACAATATCCAATATCCCAAATTTGGGCTGACAAGTGGCAAATAACATTCACACCACATAAGTGCCAGACATGGCCATCTCCAGCAAAAGACAATCTAACCAGCATCTGTTAACACTCAGCAGCATCACCATCACTGCATTGCCCACTATAAACTTTCTTGAGGGCTAGCATTGACCAGAAACTGAACTGGACTAGCCACATGGCTATAAGAGTAGGTCAGAATTTGGGAATTCTGCATCAAGTAAATCACATATTGTTTCCCGAGTGTCTACCTATACTTACAAAGCTCAAGTCAGAAGTCTGTTGGAATAGTCCCTGTTTGCCTGGATGAGTGCAGTTCCAACAACAGTCAAGAAATATGACACCATTCAAGTCAAAGTTGCCCACTTGATTGGCACCTCTTCCACGAGCATTCACCTCCTCCACTATTGAAGCATGATAGCGGTATTGTATGCTATCTACAAGATGGACTGCATAAATTCACCAAGGCTCCTTAGAGGGCACTTTCCAACTACCATCTAGAAAAAGAAGGATAATAGATATATGGGAATACCCACCCTTCTGGATATTCTCCTTTAATCCACTCACCATCCTGACTTGGAAATATATTGCCGCTCCTTCAGTGTCATTGGCCCAAAATCCCAAAACCTCCTCCATTGTGTATCTACCAATCACGCAGGAACTGCAGTAGTTCAAGAAGGCAAGTAATTATCACCTTAATAATGGCAACTAGGGATGGGCAATAAATGCTACAGACAAAAGGCACCCATATCCCATGAATGATTGAAAAATTGTCCCAAGAGCCACTGAACAAGTGTAACTCGTATTTGAAGAGCACTGGGGGTAACAATTAGTGGAGGCATATATTTGATGAATGGAAGTAGGTCAGGAGATTTTAGGCACATTATACAGAAGAGGAAAGATTGGGAAAAGTCAGGCAGAATAAAGTTATTGAGAAGCAGAAAAAAGCATAGCAATTGCTGGAAAATCTCAACAGATCTGGCAGTAACTGTGGAGAGAAATCAATTATTGTTTCGGGTCAAGTGACCCTTCCTCAGAACTGGGGAATTCAGATGCTGAGGAAGTTCCGAGGAAGGGTCACTTGATCCGAAATAATAACTTTGATTTCTCTTCACAGGTGCTGCCAGATCTGCTGAGATTTTCCAGCAATTGCTATTTTTGTTTCTGATTTACAGCATCCACTTTTGTTTTGGTTTTATTTGAGAAACAGCCCATACCAAACCCAGAAGACCCAGCAGCACCTCCAAAGGCAGAAGAGGAAGGTGAGTTATAATTCTAAGAGTTGGATTTCAAGAACATCGGCTTTGCAAATTAAGAAATACTGAAGAAATTATAGCACCTTCTATCCCTGTAGCCCAGAAAAGCCATTGTTGGTTGATGAACACTATCAGCTGAGCAAGGTGAGTAGTGTGCAAGAGTGTTTGTGCATTTCTCATTCAAAACTGCACATAAAGTGGCTCTTCCTTCCAGATTTAGATAGCGATTCTATCCAAAAAAAAAGTAGTTTAAGCTGATGGATTTTATGGCTGAGTACAGTATTGTGTGATGTTAGCTAACCTGTCTCTTGCGATTAATTCTATCAGAGAGGTAGAGTTCCATTGCAGAACTTAAATCGAGGTCAAAAGGAACACAAATGATCTGCCAGAAGGAGTCCAATGCAACCTGAACTAATCTTTAACTACTGAAATAAGCACAGATAAGGGGTACTTTTACAAGGTTATACTCTCTCTCTCTATGGAGTCTTACCAGATAGAAACATGGGTCGAAGAGTCAGACCAACTTCCAAACCTCGTTTCTGACCAGTAGGTCATTAGCAAAAGGATGGATTTGGTGCCAGAGATATGGTGGAACGTTTGACAGGTGTCAGACAAGATAGCTTTGCTCTTCCCAAATTTCAACTGGAAGAAGCTTTAGCTTATTGACAACTTGACGTCAAGTGAAAAGACAGAAATGTTTGTGTAGTTAAGGCTGGTGATAGAGAAGGAGACCCATTTAGTGTCAAGGCGACTGTGGAAACTGACATTATATCACATGCAAGGGAGAAAATTCTGTGGAGGTCAAGTTTGTGAGTATTTAATCTCAGTTCAGATAAAATTTGAGCTTACTTCATCCAATTTAGAGATTTTAAATTGCCATATTTTACATTCTGCAAATGTAGTCTGCAAACAATGAACAATAAGCCTTTACTGTGGCAAATGCTTGTGAGCTGTCTACAGTCGATCTTATTCATTATCCTTACGTATCTTATAATCATTCTATTCTTTTGCATTGTATTCTGCACTCTGTTTGTTACCCTGATGCACTTGTATAGTATGATCTGCCTATAAAGCATGTAAGACAACACTTTCTATTTTGTTGGTACTTGTGACCGTAAAAAATCAAATCAAATAAAATCAAAAGGTTAATGTGGCTTGGAATCATAGAATGTTACAGTACAGAAGGTGCCATTCAACCCATCATGTCTGTACCAGCTCCCAAAAGAGCCACCCAGCTAGACCCACTCTCCAATCCTCTCTCATAGCCCTCTAAATTCGTCACTTTCTAATATATATATATCCATCTCTCTTTCAAACCTCATATGGAATCCATCTCTCCCAGTCAGCGCATTCCAAATCCCAACAACTAAGTAAAGAAGTTTGTTCTTGCTGACAACCTTGAAAAGGTACATTTTCTGTGCATACATGCCAGTTCTGAAAGTTAATGATCATATCCTAACAGGGAGTTAGATACAGACAAATTAGGAGAAGGTGTAGGCTGTATGACCCCTCAAACCTGTTACACCATTTAATAAGATTGTGTCTTATCTGAGAATGTCCTCAGCTGCAATGAAACTGGATGAACCACCATACCAACCTAGATACTGGAAACAATACTGGCAAATGCAGTCCTGTCTTCCTTACTTCTGGGTGTTAGTGCCAAAATTGGGAGAACTGCATCATAGCCTAGTCAAGCAACAATCTAACATGGAATCATGCCTTAAATGCAATGTTCTAGACATAGCACCCTCCCTGGATATTTCCTACCCCACTGGCCGCATATACCCAATCAAAGTGGCAGCACGATGGCATTCGGTCAAGAGGAAGGTGCCTCTGGGAGTCCTCAACATTGACTCTCGATCCCATGAAGTCTTATGGTTTCATATTAAACATAGGCAAGGATCCCCCTGCTGATTATCATATGCATCCACTCCCCACCACCTCCACGCCACCCTCCCAAATCTCAGCTAATGAATCAATAATTCTCCATTCTGATCAACACTGAAGGGGAAAAGGTTCAAAATGTACTCTGCTGAGGGGCCTCTGTGTCCAGATCCAACAGTGGCTCTGCTACTCCACTACTGACCGGGCTGGTCAGGTCCTAATTGACATTGCTGATAAACTGGGTCTGTGGCACGCACTGACGAATGGGACAGACTTTGAACAGATCTAGCAACTCAAAACTGGGTATCCATGAGGCATTATTGGCCATCAAAAGCAAGAGAATTTACTCCAGCACAATCTGCAATCTCATAGCTTGGCATAATCCCTATTCAGCCTTACCATCAAGCCAGGGGACCAACCCTGGTTCAATGGGGAGTGCAGAGGACATGCCAGGAACAGCACTAGGCACACCTAAAAATGCAGTATCAACCTCAGGGGTGAAGCTACAAAACAGGATTACTTGTTTTGTAAGGGTTGGTTGGTGCGAGTGTCCCAGAGATGTTACAGACACCAATCAACCCCACCGCCCTGTTGCCGAATACTTCAACTCCCCCTCCGACTCCACCAATGACATGCAAGTCCTGGACCTCCTCAACTGCCAAACTCTAGCCAACCGGCGCCTAGAGAAAGGATGCCTCATCTTCCGCCTTGGGACCCTCCAACCACACAGGATCAATGTTGATTTCACCAGTTTCCTCATTTCTCCTCCCTCAAGCTATCCCAAACCCAACCCACTAGCTCGGCACTGCCCTTTTGAATTGTCCTGCCTGTCCATCTCCCTTTCCACCTCTCTGGTCCACCCTCCTCTTCGACCTATCACCATCACACCCCCACCTTCATCTACCTATCGCATTCCCAGAAACCTTCCCCTAAACTTATCCCTCTCCCATTTATCTGTCAGTCTCCTTGGGCCCCTCCCCTCATTCCTGATGAAGAGCTTATGCTTGAATTATCAACTTTTCTGCTCCTGGGATGTTGCTTGACCGCTGTGCTTTTCTAGCACTGCACTTTTCGATTCCAAGCAGTCTAAGCAGCAAGTGATCAATAGAGCTAAGCAATCCCACAACCAACAAATCGGCGGTTTGCAGTCCTGCCAAATCAGTTGTGAATGGCGATGAACAATTAAACAACTCACTGGAGGAGGAGGGTCCACAAATATCTCCATTCTCAACCGTCAGTGCAGAAGCTAAGGCTGAAGCATTCACAACAATCTTCAGCCAGAGGTGTTGAGTGGCTGATCCACCTTGGCCTTCTCCAGTGCTCTCCAGTATTAAAAATACCAGACTTCAGACAATTTGCTTTGCTGCATGTGATAACAAGACATACATGGAGGTAATGGATACTACAAAGGTTACAGGCCCTGACAACATTTCTGCAATTTTACTGAGGATTTGAGTTCCAGAACTTGCTCCTCCCCTAGCCAAGCTGTTCCAATACATTTGCAACCCTGGCATCTAGCCAATAATATAAAAAATTGGTGAGGTATGTCCTGTACACAAAAAGCTGGACAATTCCAACCTAGCCAATTGTCACCCCATCAATCCACTCTCAATCAGTGAAGTGATAGAAGGTGTCATCAACAGTGCTAACAAGCAACATCTGCTCAGCAATAACCTGTTCAGTGATGCCCAGTTTTGGTTCTGCCAGGGCTACTCAGCTCCTGACTTCATTACAGCCTTCGTTCACAAATGGACAAAAGAGTTGAATTCCAGAGATGAGGTGAGAGTGATAGTTACTGATATCAAGGCTGTGTCCATCTGAGTGTGCACATCCAGAAGTTCTGGCATCCCTGGCCTGTGCAGACTAATGGCACGAAGGAATTGAGAGACAGTGCAGGAACGTGACATTTTCATAGATGGTCAGCCATGATCTAATTGAAAGGCAGACAGCCTCAATTACTGAATGGCTGACTTCCTTTTCCTATGTAGCTACCTTGTCTGAGTATTCTGAAATGACTCCTTAAAAATCTGCACTGTATATCTATTGACATATCCATGACATACTTTCACAGTTCAATTCAGCCAGCTCTGTCTTTATCCCCTCAGAATTATCCTTGCTTAAGTTTAAAAAAAATAGTTTTAAATCCATTCTTCCCTCTCTCAACCAAATGTGATACTCAATCCTATTAAGATCAGTGCAGCTAAGGGCACCTTCAGTCTGCGGTCAGCAATTAATCCTGTCTCATTGCACATTACCAAGGTTAGTATAGCTTGCTGTCAAATTGACTTCAGCTGCTGCTTTAAAAAAACTATCCCAAAAACACTCCATGAAGTCCTCATGCAAGCTAACTTTGCAAACCCGATACATTCAGTATGTTGATTAAATCACCCTTGGCCATCATTGTAGGTTAGTCACAAGTCTCCATCATTTTGTTAGGTGTATCCTGTTCACAATGCGGTTATTGTTAGGCAGTCAATGTACCACTCTGGCAAATGCCTTCTTATTGTTACCACTCCTCAACTATATCTAAAACTAATTCTACGTCATCTGAAACAAAAACAGAAATTGCTGGAGAAAGTCAGCAGGTCTGGCAGGATCTGTGGAGAGAAAGCAGAGTTAACATTAGGCGGCCAGTAACCTGTCTTCAGCTCTTCACTGGACCAACACGAATAATCAGAACCCAGTGTTTGCCAACTTGCAGCAATGCTTCTGGCTACCAGGTCACCTGCTTGTTACATGCATTCAAATACCAAGCATCCACCTTTTTTTAACTATTTTTATAATCTCTAGCCTTTCGTAAACTCCAGCACTCTTAAGTTTGCATATTCTGTTCCTACCTGACTCATTCTGTTCATCATTTCCCTTTTTGCTACTCTTGTTCATAAATACTTGATTTAGTGAAAACACTGATGTAGTTGTGGGACTGGGGCACCATTTAATGTACAGGTATATATACAGGTCTATGGATATATAAAATACTGTGCACATAAAATAATTAAACATTTAAGCAGATAAAGGAAAACAAAGCAAAGTCTGGTGGATAAAGCTAAGTTATTGATCATCCATGATCTAACTGAATACTGGGAAAGGCTCAAAAGAGGAAAGGAGTACTCTTGGCCCTTTGACCATATTTTTATGAACTCAAGTCAAAAGAGTGTCTAATGGTGTAGCATTTCCATAACTAAGGTTTGTATTGCACCATTAACTCGGTGCAATTTTTAATCCTACCTTTTAATGAATGTTATTTACCTTTGCAGTTGTGATCTGTCATTAACTTAGCCCACAATTCCAAAAGTGAATAGTCACAGTTAAAATTTGCATAGAAAGATATATAGATGAAATTATTCTGTACCCTCAAGGCAATTGAAAACAGAATCAAGAACTTAAATTTAATAACAAACAGTATCTATTATTAAACATTATCTCAGGCCAAAATTCAGTCCTTTAATTAAACAGTGATGTGAAGGAAGTAAATCAAAATTCCATGGTTTCCCCGCCATTTTCCAACTGTGCAAGCAGGCAGAGGTCATGAAGATAAAAAAAAATACAGATCAATCTAAATTTGAGAGTTGAAGGATTTCCCTTAGCACTGCTAAATGCATAGACTGCCGTAAAAGGCTCAGTGTGCATTGTACTCTTGCGTCTCATTCAGAAAATAATGGACTTGAGACTCGCTTTGAATTCTTGACCCCAAAATCAACACTGACTCTTCATTATAGTATTGGAAAGATATTTTTGGAGGTGTCAAAATCCAGAGGTGTCCTTGTCATGGCAGATGGATGTAAAAGATCCTGAACAACTACACCAAAAAATATGAGGGAAATTTCATGGGGAGGTGTCCAATCTATACGTTGGTTCAATTTTGGATCATATTTGGATGACTCTTCAGTTAAACGTGAGACGCTGCATTTTGGAAAGGCAAGTCAGGGCAAGACTTATACACTTCATGGTAAGGTCCTAGGAAGTGTTGCTGAACAAAGAGACTTTGGAGTGCAGGTTCATAGTTCTTTGAAAGTGGAGTCGCAGGTAGACAGGGTGGTGAAGAAGGTATTTGGTATGCTTTCCTTTATTGGTCAGTGCATTGAATATAGGAGTTGGGAGGTCATGTTGCGAATGTACAGGATGTTGTCGAGACCATTTTTTGAACACTGCATTGAATTCTGGTCTCTCTGCTATAGGAAGGAAGTTGTGAAACTTGAAAGGATGCAGAAAAGATTTATAAGGATGTTGCCAGGATTGAAGGGTGAGCTATAGGAAGAGGTTGAATACACTGGGGCTATTTGCCCTGGAGCGTCAGAGGCTGAGTGGTGACCTTATAGAGGTTTATAAAATCATGAGGAACATCAATGGAGTCAATGGTCAAGGCACTCTGCGCCCACCCCCCTGCCAGAAATGGGGGAGTCCAGAACTAGTGGGCATTTATTTAAGGTAAGAGGGGAAGGATTTAAAGGGAAAACGTTTTCACACAAAGGGTGATGCGTGTATGGAATGTGCTGCCAGAAGAAGTGGTAGAGGCTGATACAATTACAACTGGCTGATACAATTACAATTACAATTGAAAGGCATCTGGATGGGTACATGAAGAAGAAAGGTTTAGAGGGACATGGGGTAAATGCTGGCAATTAGGATTAGATTAATTTAAGATATTTGATCAGTTTGGACAAGCTGGACCAAACGGTTTGTTTCCATGTTGTACATCTCTACAATTCTATGACTCTACGAACGCAAATTAGGAAGGTTTCCTCTACCTAAGACAACAGTCAAAATGCAAAACTCATCTGCTTACTTAAAATTACATAACACATAGCCAGCAGTACATCTTCACCTTCGACAAATTGGTCTTCACTTTTCTCAAATTTTAGCACAGTGATGCTAGTGTCACTATAACATTATCATATATATCACGGTCGCCCAACTCTGTAGAATGATCAATATTTGTCCTTCAGGCAGCTGATATGTTCATTATTATGTCCCTATTTGCAGGATCTTGGTGTTGTTATGAAGATGTATGAGTACTGTTCCTGTAAGAGAGTGGAAAAGCTAGCAATGACTTAGAGAACCACACAGAGTACTGAAAAATTTAAAATGTAACATTTGGTCTAACAGCTAGATTAGACGGGTTGCCTGGATACAGAAGCAACTTTGAATTTGGCCAATCAATTTAAATTATGCCCGTAGATAACAAACTCCAATCAAGTTTGAATTTAGTAATTTGACAATATTAAAACCAATGAAATGATCCAATGCTTTGGGGTATAAATATCAGACATTTTGGAACCAGAGAGGCAAAGAGCAGCAAAGAGAACTGCCAAGCCTCCAATCTCTGCAGACTGCCCATAGAATAGCTCCCTTCAAGGTACCTTTATCTATCAATAATCTGTGACGCAGAATCCCTAAGAAGAAGAAAAGAAGACAGAGGAAAGTACAGAGGACACTCGGCAAGCTGACAGGTTTGAAACATGATTTTTTTTTGATAAATCGTGAGCAGGATTTTTATCGGACCTGGAGAGGGGAAAGTAAAAGGTTAGAGAAAGAAATTGTAAATGGTTGTTAGTTAATTATTTGCTGTTAGACTTTAAAAAATAAATTTGTTAATTTTCACTTTAGTAGTGACTTTTGGGATAGTTCTTCGCTTTTTGAATTTTCACAGATTAACGTATGGGTTAAATCTTTTCTGTGTTGCTGCCTTAAATTAGCAGGGGGTTTTACCCCATAGCCTTAGCTGCTATGTTTCCCTACTTTTTCTTCATTCATTCACGGAATGTGGGCATCACTGGCTAGGACAGCATTTATTATCCATCCCTAATTGCCCAGAGGGCATTTAAGAGTCAACCACATTGCTCTGGGTCTCAAGTCACATGTAGGCCATGCATGGTAAGAATGGCAGTTTCCTTCCCATTGAACCAATGGGTTTTTCCAACAATTGCTCCGCACCAGTTCTAAGTCAGCTGCTAGCCGCTGGCCGAGGCCACCCGCCTGCCATGGAAGGACGACAGGCTGGGGCAATCCACAGAAAGGGCCCAGGGCATGCCCAGAGTCACCACAGGCCCCCAGGAGGGGGCGGCGCCTCGTCCAGCTGCGGCACATACCCAGCCCCACTCCGCACCCCAGCCCGACTGACCCAGCCCTGAGAGCCAATCCTTATACACATCATGGTAAGGTCCTAGGGAGTGTTGCTGAACAAAGAGACCTTGGAGTGCAGGTTCATAGTTCCTTGAAGATGGAGTCGCATATAGATAGGATAGTGAAGAAGGCGTTTGGCATGCTTTCCTTTATTGGTCAGAGTATTGAGTACAGGAGTCAGGAGGTCATGTTGCAACTGTACAGGACATTGGTTAGGCCACTGTTGGAATATTGCATGCAATTTTGGTCTCCTTCCTATCGGAAAGATGTTGTGAAACTTGAAAG
>NC_057710.1:18558667-18568656 GCF_004010195.1 Chiloscyllium plagiosum
CACCATTTAAGAGGCATTTGGATGGGTATATGAGTAGGAAGGGCTTGGAGGGATATGGGCCGGGTGCTGGCAGGTGGGACTAGATTGGGTTGGGATAACTGGTCGGCAAGGACAGGTTGGACCAAAGGGTCTGTTTCCATACTGTACATCTCTATGACTCTATGACTCTAATTGACAATGGGCGTCATTAGATTCTTAATTCCAGATTTGTTTTTATTGAAATCAAATTCCACCATCTACCTTCGGTCTCTAGATTAACAGTCCAGTGATACTGCCATGAAGCCATCACCTCCTTTACAACAATATTATAAATTCAAAATTACAAACAATCATTCAAAAGTATATTAGTGCAAAGATCTTCACATTGCTCTGAGTTCACTTAAGAAACATTAGAAATTAATTATCTTATTTTCCTTTCTATTGATGGGATCTAAAAACTATAGTTAGATCTTCTTGGACACTTGAAGGATCCTCTGAGAATTGTCCCAGTTCCTATTGGACGCTACTTTCACCTGTAGGGGGAAAGGGTCAGGATGACCTCTGCACATGCTTGGCTCCTAATCAGACAACACATTTAGAAGATCATTTGAACTGCTACAGAAGCAATACTGGTCATTGTAGGTGATAGAACCCACTTTGCCGAGCTTACTTTGTAGAAAAGTCATAAACATTTCAAAAGATGCCTGAACAAGCGAGCAGAGGCGTTTGAAAGCTATGCCACACAACGTCCATGAGCAGAAATGATGGTTTGTGGCTGACAGCCAAAGGAGTTGAAGAGTAAGGCTCAAGGCCTTGGTAGGTTTGGCCTATCAGGATAATTCCAGCACCCAGGTGGGAGGTGGGATAGAGTGACGGGCTCACTCAAGGGGAGAGTGAGTACAGGAAACAATTTGAAAAGAAATGAGCATTGCATCATTTCACAACAGGGCCACAGAAGTCTGAGAGTGATAGCAATGTGTGATCTGTGCCAGGGAACCTGGCCAGGAGTTGACAGGTTGTAGCGGGAAGGTGGAGGAGTTATCTGAGGTAAGGACCTAATGTACTAGAAAATCCTTTTTGTCATGGAAACGAAGAGCCTCCAGGGAATTGATTACAGAGATCTATGATATGGTGAAGCAAGATTTACTGTCATTATCAAGCGATCCTCATACCTTTTCAATTGCTATGAAGGAAATCTCCCTCACAGCAACTATAACAGTGACCTGTGCAATAATTGGAAATGTCACATTCATGAAGCAGGGAGTGGTCTTCTGCAGGTGGAGTTCATGAATGTTATTTTTCTGTTTTTTCGAATTGTGAATTGACCAATACTAGCAGCTGCATAGTGAGGGGATTTAAGAACAGGAACAGGGACATCTTGATGCAACTATACAAGGCCTTGGTAATGCCACACCTGGAGTATTGTGTGCTGTTTTGGTCTCCTTATCTGAGAAAGGATGTTTTGGCAATACAGACAGTGAAACAAAGGTTTGTGAGACCGATTAAAGAGATAGCAGGACTGACACATGAAGGGATGTTGGATTAGTTCGGAAAATATCCATAATTAAGAAGAATAAAGGGATATTTTATAGAATCATATAAAGTTCAATCAGAATTACGTTGGTGAAATGCAGGAAGGATGTTGCTAACGATGAAGGAGTCCGGAACAAGGGGTCACAGTCTAAGGACGCAAAGTAGCTCATTTAGAATAGAAGATTAGGAGAAATTTATTGACTTAGAGAGTGGTAAACCTATGGAATTCCCTGCTGTAGAAAATGTTTGATATCAAAACATTGACTCTTTTCAGAAAAGAGTTAGACATATTTCTGAGGGCTAAACAGATCAAAGAGTATATGGAGAAAGCAAAAGCGGGATACTAAGTTGGATGATTAGCCATGATCATGTTGAAAATGCACATATATACAGTGTTCTGATGAGATTTAAAGTGCACTATTATGTAAATTATATATATATAGAATTGTCCTGATAAGTGCAGGATACAAAGCTTCAAATAAAAGTTTTTCTCAGCACTCATCAGGACAATTCTCAAGAAATTCCAAATTAGAGGGGAAAACATTTATACAGCATGAGAGGGGACAGCTGATTAGTTAACATATTAACTTTCTTGCAACTCCAGTTATTAACTAAGCAGCCCTCTCCTCTGACGCAGTGTCAAAGTTGTTTATCCTTTACTTTCGCATGTCTTGAGAATTGTCTGAATGACTGCAAGGTGAAAATCTTCACCAAGAGCTGGGTTTTTTTTCAGCAATATTCAAATTCTGTATGATCAAATAACAATAGACAATAGACAATAGGTGCAGGAGTAGGCCATTCTGCCCTTCGAGCCTGCACCACCGTTCAATATGATCATGGCCGATCATCCTTAATCAGTATCCTGCTCCTGCCTTATCTCCATAGCTCTTGATTCCACTATCCTTGAGAGCTCTATCCAACTCTTTCTTAAATGAATCCAGAGACTGGGCGTCCACTGCCCTCTGGGGCAGAGCATTCCACACAGCCACCACTCTCTGGGTGAAATAACCACTTATTATTTATGTTGTAATATTTAAGGTCATAAAACATATACAGATAAAAACATATGTAAAAGATACAGGCAGTGTATTATATAATACTAAAATAATGAAGTAGTCTATGCGCACGTGTCACAAAGCTAGCCCTTTTTTTAAAATAAAGGGTGTTTCTTGGCTCAAAGATATTCTGAGCTGAAAATGTGTTGCTGGAAAAGCGCAGCAGGTCAGGCAGCATCCAGGGAACAGGAGAATCGACGTTTCGGGCATAAGCCCTTCTTCAGGAAGCCCTTCCTGAAGAAGGGCTTATGCCCGAAACGTCGATTCTCCTGTTCCCTGGATGCTGCCTGACCTGCTGCGCTTTTCCAGCAACACATTTTCAGCTCTGATCTCCAGCATCTGCAGTCCTCACTTTCTCCTCAAAGATATTCTGTACTTGATTGGTTTTTCAAAGGGGTAATAAACCAGGCTGGGCTCCAATCAGTCTGGTTTGGTATAGAGATGAAAAGAATTTTGAAAGGCCTTTTGTTTATATGTAAACAGATTAAGTGACCGATATCATGAAAAGGGAGTGGTCAACTCTCTACCTGAGCAATTTAGTTCAGTCTTGAACTGGTGAGGAGTTCAACAGGGAGCTGTGTAGAAACTCTCTCTCTTTCTGCCCTTCAACATCAACCTGTAAGTATGTGTTCCATTTATGCTGATTTTTAAAGGGAGTTTCTTATTAAGACTGTTGTGTATATTCGGAACAGCATAATTAAGTTTAGTTTGGATAGACTGAGTTCTATTGCGGTTCTTTATTCTGTTCTTTGTGTTTCATTGTGTAACTTTATGAATAAATTTTTGTCTGTTTTAAAATCTAGTAGTCAACCTAGCTAAGTTAATTGGGGTAATTTTCACTGTACACTTACCAAAACAAATTGCAAAGTTATGGTCTGGGTTGCCTGCTTATGAACGTTTTGAGTGATTTGGCTTAGTCTATAACACATGGTGCAGATTTCTAGTAACAAAACAGATTCCAGGCAATGACCATCCCCAACAAGGAAGAATTCAAACATGACAGTCAAAAGCATATCCACTGCTGAATGTAATCAACATCCTCAGAGTTTCTTTGCCCGTTACAAGAGGTGATGGTGTTGTGGCAATAATATCACTGGAAAAGTAACTCAGTGGCTCAGATTAATATGCTGGGAAGCACAGGTTGAAATCCTACCACAAGTTCTACTCTTACATCCAATTATAAATCTAGAATATAAATCTAATCTCATTAATGTTGACAATAAATAAATCAATGATTGTTGTAAAAATTAACCATCTGTTTCATTTATGTGCTTCAAGGAAGGAAATCTGCCATCCATACCTACTCTGACCCACATGTTACTCCAGATGCACAGCAATCTGGATGACTCTTAGCAAGTGACTCAGTTGAGGAAATTTAGGAAAGGTCAACAAATGCTGGCCTTGCCATATCCCCTGAAAGAATAAGTAAAAACAGCTGAACTTAAACTGACTCATAAATAAAAAGGTTACCTTAGCGAATCAGAAAGTGGAATTTTGAGGTGAGTAACTCAGCTCCCATCTCCCCAAGCCTGCCCACCATTTACTTCCCACTTGCCTCGATTGGTGCAACTACATTCAGAAAGCTCAGCACCATACAGAACAAAGCAGCTTATTTTATAGATTGGTACTCTTCTCTGATCTTAAGTATTCACTCCCACCATTACCAGCATGGAGTGGCTGCTATTTACCCCACCTACAATTAATAAGCCTCCTTCAATTCCATGGTCCAAATGCACAATCTTTAAAATCTAGAAGGGCAAGGATAGCTGATATATAGGATTACTATCACTCGCAAGATCCCGTCCATATATTGCTTGTTCTTTCACTGTCACTGGATGAAAATCTTAGAACTCCTTATAATCTGAACCTACCTACAACCCATGATCTGCACTGATTCGAGATGTTCACTCTTAAGTGGGTTGGGCAACATGTTGGCCTTGAGACTGACATGCACATCCCATAACTGAATAAAAAGAAAACTGAAATTGTGCAAAGCTGTTCATGACTCAGGGTTGTTAATATATAAAACTGTCACCAAAATGCCTTGATACATTGGAGTATAGTAATTAAACTTTCTGAACAGATGTCAATGCTTTCAGAATAACACAAAAAAAAGCCCACTCATTAAACAAATTCTGCTGCCATACATGTGTGACATTTCATATTCTGTACCTCAGGTTCTGGAGACTTTGAACCACACATCTGATCCCAACCATCACCCATCACAGATTATATTGGTATCTTTACTCAATTTTTTTGTAAAATGTATTTTGTTGATTAGCTATTAATACACTCAAAAATATTTAACAATTTATTGATGCCACATTCCTTGCAGTGCAGATTGTGTTCCAAGGAAAAATCATTATATTTGCCAGAATTAAAGTACTTTCAGGTGGCGTGGCTCTTACATATGGGGCCATGACTCCTGACTAGAATGGAAAAGATGGAGAATTGTTTCCATCAATCCACAAACTACAATGTTGTAAGAATGACTAGATGCTCACATAATTTATCCTGCACTCATTGCATTCTTTTGAGAAAAATATCCCACTTTTATCCATTCATATTACTTTAGATTCGATTATGAATTCAGATTGTTGAGGCTGATAGAAGCTCAAATAGACTCTGTAGACGGTTGGCAGCAACTCACTTTCTGAATTGGTTCTGCTGCTGAGTAAATAAATTGTGAGTCCGGTTCCTTTCCAACTTATTATTTGATATAATGTTAATAACAGTCTTGTAAAATAGGAGATACCTCTGAACCAGAAGCTTAGATATCAAAACAGAGACAACACATAAAAGTAATTATTGCTCTTAGGGATTTATTGCTTGAGAAGGTGTTGGAATAAAATTAATTAATTACTATAAATTGGATAAATAATTGAAAACAAAATGCTTGTGAGGTTGTGTGGAAGGACCAGGGAATGGGACTAATTGAATTGCTCTTCCAAGGAACTGACACAGGCTTGACAGACTGAGTAACCTTCTATAGTGTTCTATCAACCCATGGCTCTTTGAATTATTTAGTTTAGTTCGTTTTACTCAATTTATGTGTTTACATTGAAGCTTAAACAAAAGAGAAAAGAAAGCTACAGCTATATCTACACTGCTAAGCCTCTAGTAGCCAAGTATCTGGCACCAAAACTGTAATGGAAGTAAGTTTAGGGTGATTAATTAATGGATAACAGGATGATGGAGTGATGGAGGATTAAAAAGCAATTCATTATTGCTGTAATTCAAGCTGAGCAATGGTATGAACCAAGCTGTTACACCGATATATGGAAAGCTGTTAGAAGTTTGATTGAGAATAAATGAAACATACTGATGCAAATTGATAACCAAACTCCTCACAACATTTAGTTGATACCATTGTGATTTCCAAAAATTTGAAGTGGCTGAAGATGGCTAAATTTCTGATGTTTATCGTAAAACTTAATATTCTCTTATCTTAAATATTCAGTTTGGTGGAATGGATGCTTGAAATATTTTGTTGGATATCGTGACTTTTATAAAAGTGTTTTTCAAACAAAACTATTAAATTTCACTGAAGTTTCATTAATGCATTCTGGTATTAAAGAATAAGCAGCTTTATCATTTGGATCTGCAATGGAATTCATACAACAGAATCATACCAGATTTATAGCGTCATAGAGATGTACAGCATGGAAACAGACCCTTTGGTCCAACCTGTCCATGCCAACCAGATATCTCAACCCAATCTAGTCCCACCTGCCAGAACCCGGCCCATATCCCTCCAAATCCTTCCTATTCATATACCCATCCAAATGCCTCTTAAATGGTGCAATTGTACCAGCCTCCACCACATCCTCTGGCAGCTCATTTCCCACACGTACCATCCTGTATGTGAAAAAGTTGCCCCTTAGGTCTCTTTTATATCTTTCCCCTCTCACCCTAAACCTATGCCCTCTAGTTCTGGACTCCCCAACCCCAGGGAAAAGACTTTGTCTATTTATCCTATCCATGCCCCTCATAATTTTGTAAACCTCTATAAGGTCATCTCTCAGCCTCCGAAGCATACCAAACGCCTTCTTCACTATCCTATCTACCTGCGACTCCACTTTCAAGGAGCTATGAACCTGCACTCCAAGGTCTCTTTGTTTAGCAACAGTCCCTAGGACCTTACCATTAAGTGTTTAAGTCCTGCTAAGATTTGCTTTCCCAAAATGCAGCACGTCGCATTTATCTGAATTAAACTCCATCTGCCACTTCTCATCCCATTGGCCCATCTGGTCAAGATCCTGTTGTAATCTGAGGTAACCCTCTTCGCTGTCCACTTCACCTCCAATTTTGGTGTAATCTGCAAACTTACTAACTGTACCTCTTATGCTCACTTCCAAATCATTTACATAAATGACAAAAAGTAGAGGACCCAGCACTGATCTTTGTGGCACTCCACTGGTCACCAGCCTCCAGTCTGAAAAACAACCCTCCACCACCACCCTCTGCACTTGATCTTGAGAAGGTAGCATTGTACATCATGTTGTCAATATTTAAAAAGCTGGGTCCTGATGGAGTTGGGTTTATCAGAACACTATTTTACAATAAATACATGTTAGTGTCTTGAGTTGGAAGTATATTATACGCTTTATTTGCATGCTAGCACAGAGTTGGTATTAGATAGAGTCATAGAGTCTACAGCATAGAGACAAGCCCTTTAGCCCAAACAGGTCCATGCCAGTCAAAATGTCTACTAATGTCAATCCCATTTCCCTGCACCTGGCCCATAAACCTTTCCTATCCATGTACTTGTCCAAATGCCTTTTAAATGTTGTTAATGTACCTGCGTCAACCACTTCCACTGGCAGCTTATTCCATATGTGTACCAACCTCTGTGTAAAAAGGTAGCCCCTAAGGTTCCCTTTTATTTTTTCACCTCTAAACTTTAACTAATGCCCTCTAAACCTCAATTCCCCAACAGTGGGAAAAAGACTTTCATCCTATCCGTGCCTCTCTTGATGTTATATACTTCTATAAGATTTCCCCCCTCAGTCTACTATGCTCGAAAGAAAAATGTCCTAGCTTGTCCAACCTCTCCCTATAACTCAAACCCTTGAGTCCAGGAAATTTCCTTTAAATTTCTTCTGCACTCTTTTCAGTTTAATAGCATCCTTCCAATAGCAAGGTGATGAAAATTGAACACAATACTCCAAGTGTGGCCTCACCAATGTCCTATACAGCTACAGCATAACTTCCCAACTTCTGTACTCAGTGCCCTGACTGATGAAGGCCAGTGTGCCAAAAGCCTTCTTCACTGCCCTGTCTACCTGTGACTCCACTTTCAGAGAACCGTGCACTTGAATTCCAAGGTCCCTCTGTTCCATACACTCCTTAAGGCACTACCATTCACCATGAAGTCCTTACCTTGATTTAACTTTCCCTTATCTATATTAAACTCCATTTGCCATTTCTCAGCCCACTTCCCCAGCTGATCAGTGACCTGCTGCCATTTCTGATAGCCTTCCTCACTGCTCACGATCACTCCTATTTTAGTGTCATCTGCAAACTTACACATCATGCCTTGTACATTCTCATCCAAATCACTGATACAGATAACAAACAACAATGGCCTCAGCACCAATCCCTGAGACAATCCCCTAGTCACAGGCCTCCAGTATTCTTTGACTATGCCTCCTACCATCAAGCTAATTTTGTATCTAATTTGCTCATTCTTCTGGATTCCATGCAATCACAATATAAAAAAAAAAGACTTACAATGCATAAAGTGAGACCCGAGAGGCTATCGAGAACATACAGTTCACTGTAGAGAAGGTTTGTCAGTTCTATAAGAATGTAAAACTATAAGACGGGGCAGCACGGTGGCTCAGTGATTAACAGTGCTGCCTCACAGCACCAGGGGCCCAGTTTCAATTCCAGCCTCGGGCGACTGTGTGGAGATTGTGCATTTTCTCTGTGTCTGTATTCCTCCAGGTGCTCTGGTTTCCTTCCACAGTCCAAAGATGTGCAGGTCAGATGAATTGGCCATGCCAAATTGCCCATAGTGCTCGGTGCATTAGTCAGAGGAAAATGGGCCTGGGTGGGTTATTTTTTGAAGGGTCAGTGTCGACTTGTTGGGCCGAAAGGCCTGTTTCCACACTGTAGAGATTCTAATCTAAAGACATAGGAGCAAAATTGGGCCATTCAGCCCATTGAGGCTGCTCCAACATTCAATCACACAATTTTGAGCCCCATTCTCCTGCAATCTCTCCATAACCTTTGATCCTTTTACTAATCAAGAACCAATGTATCTCTGTCTTAAATACATTCAATGACTTCACAGCATTCTGGGGCAATGCGTTCCACAATAAACCCCCCCTGGCTGAAGGAATTCCTCCTCACCTTGGTTCTCAAGGGTGATCACTTCACTGTGAGGCTGAGTACCTGGGACCTAGTGTCTCCTATTAATAGAAACTTATTTTCCATGTTCACTCTATCCAGACATCTCAGTATTCTAGAAGAAAGTGAGGACTGCAGATGCTGGAGATCAGAGTGTGGTGCTGGAAAATCACAGCAGGTCAGGTAGCATCCAAGGATCAGGAGAATCGGCATTTTGGGAATAAGTCCTTCCTCAGGAATGCCCTTGAGTCCAGGAAATTTCCTTTAAATTTCTTCTGCTCTCTTTTCAGTTTAATAGCATCCTTCCAATAGCAAGGTGCTTTTCCACTGCCACACCTTTTGACTCTGATCTCCAGCATCTGCTGTCCTCACGTTCTCCTGAATAATTTGCACCTTGACAGAGCTGGGATCAATGTCATCAAGGGACAATTAACTGTTTCAGACAGTTTAAAGGAACTCAGAAGGTGAATGGCAACAAGAATCTAATATTGGGTAGCAGATTCAAGATGCACAGAGGACAGGAAGAAACAGGTAGAACTATAGTAGAAAAAGGGGGGTAATAGGTGTGATTAGACTAAGAAGATTCAGAGTAAATCTAATTCAGCTTTGAAGCACATGTATATGGATTTAGGAGAGGTGATGATCTAGTGGTATTATTGCTAGATTATTAATTCAGAAGCTCAGTTAATGTTCTGGGACCCTGGCTCATACCCCACCATGGCAGACAGTAGAGTTTGAATTCAATAAAAAAAACTCTGGAATTAAGAATCTACTGATGATCATGAAACCATTGCCAACTGTCAGAAATTGACTCACTAAAGCCCTTCAGGGAAGGAAATCCTCTTCTGGTCTGGCCTATCTATGATTCCAGACCTACAACAATGTGGTAAAAACAATGACTGCAGATGCTGGAAACCAGATTCTGGATCAGTGGTGCTGGAAGAGGCAAATTCAGGCAGCATCCGAGGACAGGCAAAATCGACGTTTCGGGCAAAAGCCCTTCATCAGGAATAAAGGCAGAGAGCCTGAAACGTGGAGAGATAAGCTAGAGGAGGGTGGGGGTGGGGA
>NC_057710.1:18569373-18588233 GCF_004010195.1 Chiloscyllium plagiosum
GAGATGGAGAGGTCCAGGAGGGGGAGGGAGGTGTCAGAGATGGTCCAGGTAAATTTAAGGTCGGGGTGGAATGTGTTGGTGAAGTTGAATTGCTCAACCTCCTCGCGGGAGCATGAGGTGGCGCCAATGCAGTCATCAATGTAGTGGAGGAAGAGGTGGGGAGTGGTGCCGGTGTAATTATGGAAGATCAACTGTTCTACGTAGCCAACCAAGAGACAGGCATAGCTGGGGCCCATACGTGTGCTACCCCTTTGGTCTGGAGGAAGTGGGAGGATTCAAAGGAGAAATTGTTAAGGGTGAGGACCAGTTCGGCCAAACGAATGAGAGTGTCGGTGGTAGGGTACTGTTGGGGATGTCGGGAGAGGAAGAAACGGAGGGCTTGGAGGCCCTGGTCATGGTGGATGGAGGTGTAGAGGGATTGGATATCCATGGTGAAGATGAGGCGTTGGGGACCGGGCAAACGGAAGTCTTGGAGGAGGTGGAGGGCGTGGGTGGTGTCTCGAACGTATGTGGGGAGTTCCTGGACTAGGGGGGATAGGACAGTGTCGAGGTAGGTAGAGATGAGTTCAGTGGGGCAGGAGCATGCTGAGACAATGCGTCGGCCAGGGTGGTCAGGCTTGTGGATCTTGGGAAGGAGGTAGAACCGGGCAGTGCAGGGTTCCCGGACTATGAGGTTGGAAGCTGTGGGTGGGAGATCTCCTGCGGTGATGAGGTGACTTTATCTGTGCTCTGAAATGGCCTAGCAAGCCATTCAGTTCGAAGGGATAGGCAGCAATGCGCATGTCCCATGAATGAATTTTTTAAAAGTATAATGCTTGGTAAGCAAGGTTTGTAAGCTGCAGGTAAAAAGACTCGCAAGAAAATATTGTAATAACAATGATGATTTTGAGAATTTAATTTCCCTAACTCAACACAAAGGGCCTAAATATCTCATATCTCATCACAAGGCAGAGGAAGAGGAATTTGGCATTACATCCTATAGGTTGGCGTGCACTCCCATGGTAACTCATGTCTACAGCAAGTCAGTTACAGCAAAACATCACTTGATAGATTCACATGTCTTCGCAGCCATCAGCAAAGATACACCAAATGAAGAGCCCTCCGACCTAAATGGATGGCTGATGTATGTCCTTATAAGTTGTAGATTGAAGGACTCTAATGCAATACAACTCCAGAGTATTAGAATAAACATGGCCAGCAATGGCGAATGGTACTGTAGGGCATGGTATTTCTGAGGCATGCTTAGAAAAATGTTCTTAATCAGCAAACTTTGAGCACAGTTTTTTTGTTTGTCTTTGGAGATGAAGAATATGAAGTTCATTTTCAAGAATGCTCAGTAGGATCTGGGTGAGTGTAAATATGACTGCTTGGACTATTTTGTGCTCAGAGGGTTCTTCAGCAAATAGGACAGGATAGCACAGTTGAAAGTTTCTTGCTACTCAGAATTTTCTCTTCTTGTATTTTCTCTTGGTCTCAGATATTTACTCTTGAAGAAGACTGCACCATTTCTTCAAAAATTTGTTTCACCACGTGAAATGGTTTTGGGTTAGATTCTCCCAGAACTCTAAACCATGGTTAAAATTCTGAAGCAAAGGCGCTGAGTGTTGTTGTAATGCTTCCTTTGTCCATGGTCTCAATGTCTTCAGCTGCTTCATCAATAACCTCACTTCTAAAATAAGGTCAGAAATGGGGAAATCACTGATGATTGCACAATGTTCAACACCATAACATTTCAGATACTGCAATGAAACCTGAACAACATTCAGGGCTAATAAATATTTGTGGTAAGTAATGGCAAGTAATATTCGTGCCACACATGTGCCAGGCACTGACAATCTCCAACAAGAGAGAATCTAACTACCATCCCATGATATTCAATGGTGCTACCATCACTGAATTTCCCACTATCAACATTCTAGGGATTACCATTGAACAGAAACTGAAGTGGACTTGCCATATATGCAGTGGCTACAAGAGCAGGTCAAAGGCTAGGAATTCTGTACCCCTTAGCTCCCAGAGCCTGTTGACCATCTACAAGGCCCAAGTCAAGAGTGTGATGGAATATTGTCCTCTTGCCTGGATGCATGCAGCTTCAATAATGCTCAAGGGCTTGATACCATCCAGGACAAAGCAGCCTGATGATTAGTATTGCATCAACCACCCTCAAAGTTGCAGTGGCAGAATAGTAATATCACTGAACTACTAATTCCATCTCTAAGGCTTGTGATCTGGGTGCGTATATTCAAATCCCACCATGACAAATGGAGAAATTTGCATTCCATTAAAATCTGGAACACAAAGTTATTTTTGTATTATAGCCACTGTAGATTGTTGTGAAAACCCATCAGGTTCAATGATGTCTTTTAGGGAAAAAAATCTGCCAACTTTGCCTCATCTGGCCTTCATCTGAATCAAGAACCACAGCAGTATAGTCGGCTCTTAATTGTCCTCTGGATAAACAGAGATGAGAAGTGAATACCGGTCTAGCCAGCAACACCAACATCCAAAAAAGATTTAAACAAATTTAGCTTGACCACTGTGCACAGTAGCAGCAAGTGTACCATCTACAAAATGCACAGCAGTAACTCACTAAGCTTCTTTCAAACCCAGGAGCTCTACCAACTAAAGAGACAAGGACATCAGATTCCTGGGAACACCAGCACGTACAAGTTCTCCTTGAAGTCACATAAATTCTAATTTGGAATTATAACACATTTCCTCATTGTTGAGGAGTCAAAATGGTGGAACTCACTTCCGAACAGCACTCTCGGTGCCGATACACCCGTAAGGACTGCCGCAGTTCTCGAAGGCAACTCACCACCTTCTTCAGAGCAACTAGGGCAATATATTCTGGTCTGGTCTACAATGCCACATCCAATACACAAATAGAAAACAGAAAAAAATGGTTCAAGAGAGAGGGACCTCAGATAGATTTGAGATATTGAGATACTTTTCTTTAAAAAGAGAAATTTAAACGATTTGATAGAGCTGTCAGAATTAAGTTATTCGAATCTAGAACAGTTTGAACAGTGTAAGTATGGAGAAACCATTCACATTGGGAGAAGGATTGAAAACTATGGGATAATGATATCAAGCAAACGACACATGGTGGAATTAAGAAAATATTTCTTTCACAGTGCGTGGTTAGGATTTAGAATGCATTGTTTGACAACACAGTGGAGGCAGATTGAATTACAGTTTTTAAAAGGGAATTAGATAGGCACCTGCAGAGAAAAGAACTGCAGGGCTACAGGGAGTGTGTGGTGGGGTTGTGGAACTAGCTGAGCTGATTTTTCAGAGAGCCAGTTTCTGAGCTCTCACCATTCTATGATTCTACAAATTGGAAAATTCCCAGAAAATGAGAAAGCAGTGAAGTGAGAAATTGATGACACATTGGCATAATATTGAACATTATATGTTATGGTTGATATCAGACTCAATTAGCTGGAATATATATCTAGGTAAGCCACTGGTTACTTTTTAATGCTTAGCAAGAAGATAAGGAACACAATGTCCAAAGATTCAGACACCCACTGTTGGCATCACGCAATCTCTGTCTGTGCTTTAAGCAGGTAGATGCAATGTAAAGCTCCTTTTGCAGCACCACAGTACCATAGCAGATGACATAATTCCATTTTCTACACAAACTGGGAGCCTGGTTCAGGTTAAACGATTTGTTGACTGAATTAAGATTGCCCAAACTTATTTTATAAAGGATCTTTGGAAACTGCTGAAAGAGCATGTAGTGATTGCAAATAGGTCATCTGGGTGGACCTCATAAAATATAAGTTCCCTGATTGTGGCTGTTAACCTGGGCTGGCTGATTGTTATAAACAGGAGTGTCAGAGGTTCTGTTCACTCTGAGAGTTGGCTCTGAGGAAGCTGGATCAGTCTCAAGGACTCTCCATGTGTAAATAAAGGGTGATTTAGTGATGGAGTACTGGCCTTTGTGGAATTACTTTACAGCCAATGTTTATCTTTTATAATGGACTGAGTTAATGCAATCCAATTCCCTTGCTCTTTCTGCACAGCCAAACAATTCTTTTTATCTACAAGGGTTTATTTAACTCTGTTTTGAATGTTACAATTGAACATTTCTAGCAATGCATCCAGGTCACAGCACCACTCTTTGTAAAAAAAAAAAAGCCCTGTGTTACCTTATAATTCATTTACTGATCTTAGATCCATGCCAGAATCAGAAATCCTCACGCCATTGGAAGCAGTTAATTTTTATTTAGTCTTGATTTTGAACATCCCTATAGTATGCCATGTGACCCACTGAGTGAAAGTGATGCTTGCAAAACAAATTTGATTTTTGGAAATCCTTTTTAAGATTTGTCCACAGGAATAAAATTCACTTCAAACAAATCAATTTGTGAAAATTAATTTCTGGAGAGGAGAAATCTCCTGAGAAACATTTTCTTACCTATGGAGTTGATGAAGCTATCATTTCCTCATCCTTCACTCCAGGATTAAATACATCCTCGGCAACATTTCACATGTTGCAGCTTCCAACACTCGCGATCTACTGCTCAGAACAGGGACAATTGTTCTAAGCCCTTTCCCTCAAAAGCAAGAAGTGGATTAACCCGCCTGATAGAAGCTCCCTGGTGAGCAACTGGCAGCAAACTGCTACCTGGTTCATCAATGAGACAAGCAAATTAATATCATTCAGAACATTGAGAATGCGTTGCCAGCAGCAGTTGTGGAAGCAAGGTCATTGGGGACATTTAAGAGACTGCTGAACATGCATATGGTCACAGAAATATGAGGGTGCATATATGAGGATCAATGGTCGGCACAACATTGTGGGCTGAAGGGCCTGTTCTGTGCTGTACTGTTCTGTGCTGTACTGTTCTATGTTCTATGTTCTATAACATTGTTCTTACCTTTTTTAAAGAAATTCTGTCACAAAATGGTCAACATTTGTTGCCTGTTGCTAAGTGCCCTTCAGAAACACATGGTGAAACATTGATAGGGTTGCTAAGAAGGCACCACACCTTAACCACCTGAAGCCTAGAAGAAGAACGCGTGGGTGGCACAGAGGTACAGTGGTTAGCACTGCTGCCTCACAGCGCCTGAGACCCGGGTTCAATTCCCGCCTCAGGCGACTGACTGTGTGGAGTTTGCACATTCTCCCCGTGTCTGCGTGGGTTTCCTCCGGGTGCTCCGGTTTCCTCCCACAGTCCAAAAATGTGCAGGTCAGGTGAATTGGCCATGCTAAATTGCCTGTAGTGTTAGGTGCAGGGGTAAATGTAGGGGAATGGGTCTGGGTGGGTTGCGCTTCGGCGAGTCGGTGTGGACTTGTTGGGCCGAAGTGCCTGTTTCCACACTGTAAGTAATCTAATCTAATCTAAACGCCCCATCTTCTGCCTTGGGATCCTCCAACCACATGCCATCAATGTGGATTTCACCAGTCCCCTCATTTCCCCTCTCCCCACCTTATCTTAGTTTCAACCTTCTAAGTCAGCACTTCCTCATGACCTGTGGTACCTGTCTATCTTCTTTCCCACCTATCTGCTCTACCCTCCTCTCTGAACTATCACCATTACCTCCACCTTCATCCACCTATCGCACTCTCAGCTACATTCCCCCCAACCCCACCCTCCTCCCATTTATGTCTCGACCCCCTTGGCTCACAAGCCTCATTCCCCAAACGTCAATTCTTCTGCACCTTGGATGATGCCTGACCTGCTGTGCTTTTCCAGCACCACACTTTTGAGTCTTGCTAAGAAGCCGTATAGTTTGTTGGCTTTCATTATCAGGGGAGTTGAGTTCAAGAGCTACGAGGTTATGCTCCAGCTCTATAAAGCCTTGGTTAGACCACACTTGGAATATTGTGTTCAGTTCTGGTCACCTCATTCTAAAAAGGATATGGAAGTTTGAGAGAAGGTGCACAGGAGATTTACCAGGATGCTGCCTGGACTGGAGGGTATGTCTTATGAAGAAAGATTGAGGGAGCTAGGGCTTTTCTCATTGGAGCGAAGAAGGATGAGAGGTCACTTGATAGAAGTATACAAGATGCTGAGAGGCATTGATAGAGTGGATAGCCAGAGATTTTTTCCTAGGGCAGAAATAGCTATCACAAGGGAGAATAATTTTAAAGTGATTGTAGGAAGGTTCAGTGAAGATGTCAAAGGCCAGTTCTTTACATAGAGAGCGGTGGGTGCATGGAATACACACTGCCAGAGGTGGTGGTAGAGTTAGATGCATTAAGGACATTTAAGTGACTCTTGGATTGGCACATGGATGATAGTAAAATGAAGGGTAGAAAGGTTAGTTTGATCTTAGAGTAGGATAAAATGTTGGCATAACATCGAGGGCTGAAGGACCTGTACTGTGCTGTACTGTTTTATGTTCTATGTTCTACTATGAACCGCTGCTGTCCATTGTTTTATGAACACATAAAGGTGTTGTTAGGAAAGAAAGTTGGAGGATTTTGAGTCTGTAGCAGTGAAAGTGGAGTTACATAAAACCACAGAAGAGCAGAAGTCAGCCTTTCAGCCCATTGAGTCTACTCAGTCATTCAATGAGATCATGGCTGATTTCATATTTAGCATAAGGAGGGAAGAAGTAATGGGTATTCTAAAAGGCATTAAGGTGGATGTTTCCAGGTCCAGATGGGATCTATCCCAGGTTACTGACGGAAGTGAGAGAGATAATAGCTGGGGCTTGAACAGATATCTTTGCAGCATAATTGAAGATGGCTGAGGACCCGGAGGACTGGAGAATTGCTAATGTTGTCCTCATGCTTAAAAGGATCGCAGAGATTCTCCAGATAATTATAGACTGGTGAGTCTGACGTCAGTGGTAGGGAAGCTGCTGGAGAAGATACTGAGGGATAGGATTTATTTACATTTGGAAGAAAATAGGCTTATCAGTGATAAGCAGCATGGTCTTGTGAAGGGAAGGTCATGTCTTACCAACTTAATAGAACTCTTTGAGGAAGTAACAAAGTTGATTGATGAGAGAGAGGTTGTAAATGTCATACACATGGACTTCAGTAAGGCGCTTGGTAAGGTTCCCAATGATTAACTGATGGAGAAAGTGAAGTCGCATGGGGTCCAGGGTGTACTAGCTAGATGGATAAAGAATTGTCTGGGCAACAGGAGATAGAGAGTAATGTAGGAACAGAGTTTTTCAAAATGGAGAACTGTGACCAGTCGTGTTCCACCGGGAGTCGTGCTGGGACCACTGTTGTTTGTGATATACATAAATGATCTGGAGGAAGGTATAGTTGGTCTGATTAGCAAGTTTGCAGGTGACACTAAGATCGGTGGAGTAGCAGATAGTGAAGGGGACTGTCAGAGAATACAGCAGAATATAGATAGATTGGAGAGTTGGGCAGAGAAATAGCAGATGGAGTTCAATCCGGACAAATACGAGGTGATGCATTTAGGAAGATCCAATTCAAGAGCGAACTATATAGTAAATGGAAAATTCCTGGGGAAAATTGATGTACAGAGAGATTAGAATAGATTCCCTACAGATTTCCTACAGTGTGGAAACAGGCCCTTCGGCTCAACCAGTCCACACCGACCCCCCGAAGATCTTGGTGTTCAGGTCCATTGTACCCTGAAGATGGCAACACAGGCCAATAGATTGGTCAAGAAGGCATAAGGCATGCTTTCCTTCATCAGACGGGGGTATTGAGTACAAAAGTTGGCAGGTACAGTTGTATAGGACTTTGGTTTAGCCACATTTGGAATACTGCATACAGTTTTCGTCACCACATTACTAAAAGGATGTGGATGCTTCGGAGAAGGTGCAGGGGAGGTCCACCCAGGATGTTGCCTGGTTTGGAGGGCGCTAGCTATGAAGAGAGGTTGAGTAGATTAGGATCATTTTCATTAGAAAGATGGAGGTTGAGGGGGGATCTGTTTGAGGTCTACAAAATCATGAGAGGTACAGACAGGGTGGACAGCAAGAAGCTTTTTTTCCCAGAGTAGGGGACTCAGTTACTAGGGGTCATGAGTTCAAGGTGAGAGGGGAAAAGTTTAAGAGAGATATGCCTGATAGGTTCTTTACGCAGAGGATGGTGGGTGCCTGCAACATAATTTAAGATGTATCTGGACAGATATATGAATGGGCAGGCAGCAGAGGGATACAGATCCTTAGAAAATAGGTGACAGGTTTAGATAGAGGATCTGGATCGGTGCAAGCTTGGAGGGCCAAAGGACCTTGTTCCTGTGTTGTAATTTTCTTTATTCTTTGTTCTTTGATAATCGACTTTCCTGTCTTCGCATCATAATTCTTGAATCTCTTACTGGTTAAAAGTCTGCTTATTCTTAGACTTGAATATGTTCAACCATTCAACCTCTCCAGCACTCTGTGACAAAGAATTCTACAGGTTCACTACCATCTGAGAGACAAAATTCCTCCTCATATCTCTTCTGGGTAACCCCTTCTTCTGGTTATGCTCTCAGGACCTAGACTCTCCCACAAGGGAAACAATTTCGCTGCATCTACTTTGTCAAGTTGCCTAGGAATCTTAAATAATTCGATAAGGTCACCTCCCACTCTCCAAAACAACAGTGAGTACAGGCCCAACCTACAGTCTCTCCTTATAAGGCATCCCTGGGATTATCCTAATGGACCTTTTCTGAACTGTCTATAATGCCAGTACATCTTTCCTGTAATAAGTGGCGCAAAACTGTTCATAGTATTCCATTGGTGACATAACTGGTGCTTGGAGAGTTTTAACAAAATCTGCCTACTTTTGAATCCCAATCCCTTTGAAACATTCCAGTTGCTTTCCATATTCCTCTTTGAAGTTGAATGCTAGCTTTTCATGATTTGAGCACATGGGCTTTCACATCTCTATATTTTGTGTCTTTCTGCAGTCTTTTTCTTTTAATATTCAACTTTTAAGTCAAGATTGCATGTGGTTCAGAGGAGAACTTGCACATAGTATTGTTTCTTTCTGTCAGCTGTCCTTTTCCTTTCAGTTGGTAGAAACTATATGTTTGGAAGATGCTGTTAAAGAGGCTCAGTAAGTTTCTGCAGTACAAGCTGGAGATGGTATGCACTGCTACCACTATACCTCATTGATCAATGAATTTTGAAAATGGCGGGATGGGGAGAGGTTTTATTAATTAAGCTTACACTGGCTTGGATGATGTTTCTTATAACTGCTGACACCACTTTATGATGACAGATGTGGTCCGGGATTCCAGGATATATTCCCCTCCACCAATCCTTCTTGATGATATTAATGCAAGCCGCTGATAACTTGTATCAGGCAGAAGGTAGGCTCAATCATGGTGAGCAGTAAATAGCTTTATTACTTATGAATTAATCACAAGTTATATTATATCTAAGCAATATGATTATCTCTTATGAGTGGGCTGTTTTCCCTGGAGCGTCGGAGATTGAGGGGTGACCATATAGACGTTTGTAAAATCATGAGGGGCATGGATACAATAAATAGACAAAGTCTTTTCCCTGGGGTGGGGGAGTCCAGAACTAGAGGGCATAGGTTTAAGGTGAGAGGGGAAAGATATAAAAGAGTCCTAAGGGGCAACTTTTTCACACAGAGGGTGGTACATGCATGGAATGAGCTGCCAGAGGAAGTGGTGGAAGCTGGTACAATTGCAACATTTAAAAGGCATCTGGATGGGTATGTGAATAGGGAGGGTTTGGGCCGGGTGCTCGTAGATGGGACTAGATTAGAGTGGGAGATCCATTGGCATGAACGAGTTGGACCGAAGGGTCTGTTTCCGTGCTGTACATCTCTATGACTCTATGAGACATCAGGATCAACTTAAGACTAAAATCACATCGCATCTACTAAAACACTGTAAAAGATAAAGTTGCCATAGGACCAGAGGACTATGGCTCTGCTCTTTTGTTCGAGAAAAACAGCTGGTGGTGAATTTGACCTGAGTTTCACCACATCTGGAGACAAGACAGGAAGAGGATACTGATTAGGAATGATCAGCCATGATCAAATTGAATGGTGGTGCAGGCTTGAAGGGCTGAATGGCCTACTCCTGCACCTATTGTCTATTGTCATTATCTCAGGCGAGAGGTTGAGTAACCTCAGCCAGTGCAAAAACTGAATGTGTTGACATCATTCTGCATCACAAACCAGGGGCTTGGAAGAAGGGTCCACTTGTCAGCTGTCAGCACTGTCCTCTCACACAGTATAAATGTCACTTTCCTTTGTCTTTGATAGGGAGAGGTTGAACAGGCTGGGGCTATTTTTTCTGGAGCGTCGGAGGCTGAGGGTTGACCTTATAGCAGTTTATAAAATCATGAGGGGCAGGGACAGGGTATTTTCCTGACTTGGGAGTCCAAAACTAGAGGGCATAGATTTAAGGTGAGAGGGGAAAAATATAAAAGAGACCTAAGGGGCAACGTTTTCAAGCAGAGGGTGGTGCGTGTGTGGAATGGGCTGCCAGAGGAAGTGGTGGAAGCTGGTACAATTGCAACATTTAAAATGCCTTTAGATTGGTATCTGAATAGGTTTGGAGGGATATGACCCAGGTCCTCGCAGTTGGGAGTAAATTGGGGTGGGATATCTGGTCGGCATGGACAAGTTAGATTGAAGGGACTGTTTCCGTGCGGTACATCTCTATGACTCTATGCCTCCAATTGTTCTGACAAGCACAAGACAAATATTTTTGATAAAATGTTTCCCTTCTCAACAATAACCAAATATCACTAAGAGTTAAATATACAATGGTGTAATACAGTTTCTCAATTTAATGAGCACTTGCTGTAATATATTCCTGTTGTGCTATGTTTGCCATATTGTTTTTATTATACTGTTCTTGTTTTCATACTTATGTCAATTTGTCTGTGGGTTAGTATTTGTCTCAGACTCATAGCCTGGAATGTGTCAGAATCTCAAGGTCAGTGTATAATGGGAATATCAGAATCCCAGAGTCAGTTGACAATGGGAGCATGAGAATTCCAGGATCAATGTGTCAGATTCCAAGGTGTCAGCATTGATCCTGGATCAATGAGTATTGGGAATGTACCAGAATCCTGGGAACTGTCAGAGTGTGCTGATTCCAATATTTTCCAGAATATCTATACAGTTTCTGGCACATGCTGAGTATTTTACCAGAACAGGAAAAAAGAACCACTGAGATTGTGAACTTTACGAGTGAAGGAACTGCCAGTATAAGTACAAGTGGAACTAAAATGTAACTAATGATTACAATTTTACAAAGAGTTGACTGGCAGTAAAGTGTCAGGTTAAATAGACGCTTTGTCGTGCTGGAGTTGGATGAGATTTCAGAGTATGCATCCTATTCCGATTCAGAAGGCTGACAGGTGCCATCACTTTTAACTATTGTGCATTGTGTGGGAGTGACTAAATGACTTTGCAATTGCCTCATTTGTGAACACTGTCATCCCCACATATTCTATGCTCTGTTTGGAACTTATTAGTTGTTCTTGCAGCAGAATGTGTGTCACCTCAATGCCTCGTGATGATATGTGAAGCATCATTTGTAGTGCGCCTCAGTGCAGGTGTCTTGGCAAAATTTGGCACTTTATCTTCTGCAACTGTTGTCTTTCCTGTGAAAAAAATGATCATTCATAATTCACTTATTAGCGTAAAATTATAAGGACCCTCTTTTTGGAACTTTTATAATCACAGCACATTGCAAAGCCAATTAAATGCTGTAGTTACATTACAATGGCAGCAGGTTGCACATAGCAAACTCTTTCAGGATTATAACCAGGTAATCTGTTTCTGTGATGTTAATTGCTGGGCAAGCATTGTTCAGGTCACTGCGGAGAATTCCCCTGCTTTTATTTCAAATAGCAACACATGATCTAATACAATAGTTTGTGAGGAAAAGAACGGGCCTTGTTTTAATGTCTCATCCAAAAGAAACCACTCTCAAAAGAGCAGCATGTAAGCTTGGATTTTTATGTGGACATTTTAGAGTGGAACTTGAACCCTCAACCTCCCTGATCCACAGCAGGCTGAGTCACAAAGTGATATCTGACATATTTAAGTCTATAGGAAGTTCAAGAAGCTATCATGCTCACCAAAATGGCTGACTAAGCTGAGAGATTTACCTGTTGGTTTTCTTTATTCAACACTGACAGGGGAAGATAGTTTCAGTGAGTGCTGGAACCAAGCTGGGACCTTCAGGATTATGGTTAAGCAAATGCAGTACAGGCTTCAAAAAGGGTTAGCATTTGGAATTGCATCAAATTCAGCCAAACCATTGGCACCATACAGTCCTGAATGGCGAAAAAAGAACTTGAGCTCAAGATCCCAATTGAGGCAGCCATGTTTCTATTTTTTCCATAACACCATAAAAGGGAATAGTGAAAGTAGGCCATTCAGCCCATCGAGTCTACTCAGCCATTCAATTTACTCATGGTTGTTCTGATAATCCTGCACTCCACTTTCCTGCCTTTCTCTATAACCTTTGATTCTCTTATTGATTAAAAATCTGTCTATCTCAACTTTGAATACACTGAATCATACAGACTCAACAATCCTCAATGGTAAAAATTCCATGGATTCACGATCCTCTGAGAAAACAAATTTCTCTTCATTTCTGTCTTAACCCTAAACTCTCAGTCTCCTGCAAAGGGAATCAACCTATCTGCATCTAAGATTCAATACGATTGCCTCTTTTTGTCAAAATCCTAATGAGCGCAAGATCAGCCTATTCAACCTCTCTTTTGCAGAAAATCCCTCCATATCTGGAATTAACATCGTAAACATTGGTTGATGCCTCCATGCCTATAAATCTTTTCTTAAAAAAGGATACTGACTGTGATTCCTGCAGGAAGACTCCAAAATCCCTTGTACTGCAGACTTTCCCAATTTAAATAACATTCAGCTCTTCTTTTCAAAACACATAACCTCAAATTTTCCCGCATTATAGATTGGATTCCGAATATAGATTAGATTCCCTACAGTGTGGAAACAGGCCCTTTGGCCCAACCAGTCCACACCGACCCATTTCCCCTTGACTAATGCAGCTAACACTGCAATTTAGCATAGCCAATTCACCTGACTGACACATCTTTGGAGTGGGGGAGGAAACTGGAGCACCCAGAGGAAACCCACGCAGACACAGGGAGAACGTGCAAACTCCACACAGATAGTCGCCAGAGGCTGGAATCAAACCTGGGACCCTGGTGCCATGAGGCTGCAGTGCTAACCACTAAGCCACCGTGCCATCCTTAATGCTCTGTTGTGCTCCATCTGCAATGGTTGTGCTCGCTCACTTAACCTGTTAATATCCCTCTCACAGGCTCTTTGTGGCAGGCTCTTTACTTATCTTCCCACTTCTTTTGTGATATGGAGGTGCCATTGTTGGACTGGGGTGAACAGTCAGAAGTCACACATCACCAGGTTATAATCCAGCAGGTTTATTTGAAATCACAAACATTTGGAGTGCAGCCCTTCATCAGCTGAAGGAGCAATGCTCTGAAATCTTGTGATTTCAAATAAACCAGTGGGACTATAACCTGGTGTCATGTGACTTCTGACTATTTTTGTACCATCCACAAATTTCTTCATTTAATGAAAACTTATTGAATGTAATTGTAGTCCCAGCACTAATTGCTGGTGCATTCAACTAGTTACAGGTTGTAATCCTGAAAATGTTCCCTTTAACCTAACTCTGTTTTCTATTAGTTAGCCAGTCCCTATCCATGCTAATATTCTCCAAACTACACCAACATCATGGACTCTTGTCATAACATGTAGCCTCTTGGAACATAGAACATTGAACATGACACCACACAGCCCTGCCATGGCAACGCCTGCAACACATGCCAGATCATCGACATGGATATTACCATCACAAGTTGGAACACCACCACTACATACATGATAGATTCTCATGTGACTCAGGCAATCTTGTCTACATCATATGCTGCAGGCAAGGATGCTCAAAGCATCCTTGGGTCATCTATGGCACAACAATCACCAGGCAGGGATGTTCCCTCCCAGTCAGGGAACACTTCAGCGGTCAAGGACATTCAGACTCCAATCTTCGGGTAAGCGTCATCCAAGGCAGCCTTTGAGATACACAACAACACAGGATCACTGAGCAGAAACTGATAGCCAAGTTTCTTACCCATGAAGATGGCCTCAACCTTGAGCTTGTGTTCATGTAACATTGCTCACAGTGTGACCCCACCACACTGTTTTATATTTGTAAAATTTTCCTTACTGTCTTGTTTTGACACCATCATCATGATAAATTGTTATGATGTCTCTACCTTAATTAGTTTCTACAGTTTTGGATTACTTATTACTTTGGTTAGATCCTCAGCATGTGAATGTTACACTTATGTTATTCCAGTTGTTTGGGTTGTCTCCAGCACCACCTTTTTAGCTTTTTGATAAATATCTCTCTGTCTCATTTAATCGAAGTATAGGTCATCCTTTCACTTGCTACTCAGCTGTTGACACTTTACTTACACCGTCTGACACTCTTGATCACCTACAGAAACCTGTTATTCAGCCTATTGACACTCTACTCACACCATTTGTATGACCATTTGATCTCTCTGTTGATTGGTCTCTCTGCCTATAAATTCTGTGCCTGTGTGCTTCTCTCTCACTTCACCTGACCAAGGGGCAACATTCTGAAAGCTTGTGATTTCAAATATACCTGTTGGACTATAACCAGGTGTCACCTGACTTCTGACCTTGAATGAGAGGATTACATTGACAGTTTTTCTATCCTCTGGGGCATCTCTGCAATCTAAGGATTCCACTATCCCTATAGCTACTTTCTTTAAAAGTTTTGGACATAACAGATCAAATCCAAACAATCGATTAGCTTTCAGCCCCATTAGTTTCCCTGGTACATTTCCTCAAGTGGTTGTTATTGTGTTTATGTCTTCCCACCCTTGGGGCCCCTTAATTATTTCGAGTTTTCACAATGCTTTTAATGTCTTTTATCATGAAGATTGATGCAAAGTATTTATTCTAATCTATTTCCTAGTTCCTCATTTTTATTTCCCCAGCCTTCTTAGAGTCATAGAATCATAGAAATGCACAGCATGGATACAGACTCTTCGGTCCAACATGTCCGTGCTGATCAGATATCCTAAACTAATCTAGTCCCAGTTGCCAGCATTTGGTCCATATCCCTCTAAACCTTCCTATTCATATACCCATCCAGATGCCTTTTAAATGTTTTAATTGTACCAGCCTCCACCACTTCCACTGGCAGCTCATTCCATACACGCACCATCCTCTGCGTGAAAAAGTATCCCCTTAGGTCCCTTTTAAATCTTTCCCCTCTTACCTTAAACCCTTCTCTAAGTTGCCTGTTCTGAATTTTCCCTTAATTTTTATCTGGAGAGGTTTTGATTATCTGTTTTCACATTAATTGCTGGCTTGCCCTCATAGTGTATTTCTCTCTCTTTATCTTTCTCTCTCTGTTTTGATCATCTGCTTTTGGCCGTCAAAACTTTACAATTTTCTGTTTACCATGAATCATTGCCAATATTGTATGCTTTTCCTTTCAATTTGATATTATCCCTAATTTCCTTAGTAAAGATTTGCCAGATTAATCCCATCCTAGAATCCATTGCCCTCACGTGGATATATTTTTGCTGTGAATCATGAACTATTATTGTAAATACCTGTTGTTTCCATTGAAGGGTTGTCACTTTCAAACTGAATATTAAATTCTACCATGCTTGGTCATTGTTGTCTAAGAAATCATTCATTAAAAACGTATGGACAATATTAGGCCGTTTGCCCATCAAACCTGCTCCACCCTTTGATCATGGCTGATATGTTTCCTGCCTCATTCTCCTGCCTTCTTCCTGTAACCTTTGATTTTCTTACTAATCAAGAACCTATCTATCTCTGTCTTAACTACATTCAATGACTTGGCCTTCCACAGCCCTCTGCAGCAATGAGTTCCACAGATTAACCACATTCTGACTGAAGAAATTCCTCCTCATCTCAGTTCTAAAGAGTCATCCCTTCACACTGAGGTTCTGCCCTCAGCTCCTAGTCTCTCCTATTAGTGGGAAGATCTTCTCCGCATCCACGGTATCCAGGCATCTCAATATTCTGTAAGTTTCAATCTCCTTCATATCCCCTTCATCTTTCTAAACACCACTGAGTACAGACCTCATCCACCTGGTGAAGGAGCGGCGCTCCGAAAGCTAGTGCTTCCAATTAACCCTGTTGGACTATAACCTGGTGTTTTGTGATTTTTAACTTTGTACACCCCAGTTCAGCACCGGCACCTCCACATCATGAGTACAGACCCAACACCCTCAACCGTGCCTCATATGACAAGCTCTTCATTCCCAGGATCATTCTTGTAAAACTCTTCTGGACACCCTTCAATACCAGCACATCCTTCCTTAGATGTGGGGCCCAAAGTTGCACACAATGTTCCAAATACAGTCGGACCACAGCCCTATGAAGCTTCAGTTCTTGTATTCTAATCTTCTCAAAATGAAAGCTAACATTACATTTGCCTTCCAAGCTTCCAACTAAACCTGCCTGTTAACCTTAGGAGAATCCTAAACTAGGATTCTCAAGTCCTTTTGTGCTTTAGATTTCCAAAGTCTTTCACCATTTGTCTCTATTCTTCTCACTAATGTTCATAAAGCCACACTTTCCCACATTGTATTCCATTTGCCTGCTTGTTTGCCCGCTCTCCTAGCTTGTCCAAGTCCCTCTCCAGCCTCCCCACTTCCTCATCTATCTTTGTGTCATAGAATATGCAAGGAGCTGCATATCCACAACAGGGTGTTCATGCTGATGGTACAACAGTGGCTACAGCAGATTTGCACTGTGTCCAACCAACCCAGGGCTGTGGAGCTTCACAAAGAGGATGAGGATTCCTTGCCTGTCCCCCAAGAACTGGCATGTGGGGTACATGTTCCAGTGATAATAGCCACCCCAGCAGTGATTCAGAGTCTCAGTCAGGTGGTGTGTCCCCGTATGTTGAGGCTGACCACCTCACTCCTTTGGGAGCCTCTTGAACTTAAATCTTTCATTAATCCAATATAGCTGTTAGCTCTGTGTGCACAGAAAAGGGATTGAATACTCAAAAGGTTAACTGTGTTGAGAGATCTATTACATACTGATAGTGAAATCTCATGCAGAACCAATTATACCAGTTGGAGCACATGAAGGTGCTTTGATTGACACATCAATACGCTCACAGTCGTTCCAGGTGATAACAAGTGACTGGTCCTAAGTGGAGTTTCAGATCTCACACACTCCTGAATAAGTCCTGTCATTCCCATTGCGGGCCTGTGTAACAATCGACACCAAACCATATGTAGATAAAAGAAGCTTATTTTTTACCTTTCTTTCTGGTTACTTTAGCCTCACTCAGACAGAGAGGTTCTTTTCCAGGAGAATGGGAACCAACTGCACACTCCATAGCTGTGGAAAAGAGATGCTTCTCCTAACTTTACCTGCAACAGAAGTGGAAATTGCAGGAATACATGGCATAACATCTGAGAATGAAATAATTCAGGTGGAGAATCACCTTGAGAGCTTGTGTACTTTATCAGAGCCTTCTGACGGCTGGAGGTTTGGCTCTCACTTTGATTTTTTGTACATTGAGTGTCTATTTGTATCCATGTGGTCTTGGGATTTTCAGATCTCCTCATTCGAGCAGCGGGCTGCAGGTGCAGTGCTGGCAAATGAATTGTTTCAGTTTCTGATTTTTGCCATTTGTGCCTTCCTTTGTCAATGTATTCTAGCTATTTTGCACTTGAGTCAAAATTAGAACTTGGTTCAACAAATTCAAAATAACATTTCCGGAACTGATTTTGCAAATTTTTATGTTGTTCACAATTTTTAGAAATGATCATTTTGCCTTCAATTCTGGTTGTGTTTGTTTACCGGTTTGTACTTGTCCTGTTTTATACCTGTATATTGGTTTGTTTACCTGTCTGTGCTCATGCTGTTATATAGAACATAGAACATAGAAAAATACAGCGCAGTACAGGCCCTTTGGCCCTTGATGTCGCGCTGATCCAAGCCCACCTAACCTACACTATCCTACTATCCTCCATATGCCTATCCAATGCCCGTTTAAATGCCCATAAAGAGGGAGAGTCCACCACTGCTACTGGCAGGGCATTCCATGAACTCACGACTCGCTGAGTAAAGAATCTACCCCTAATATCTGTCCTATACCTACCACCCCTTAATTTAAAGCTATGCCCCCTCGTAATAGCTGATTCCATACGTGGAAAGAGGTTCTCATGTTCAACCCTATCTAAACCCCTAATCATCTTGTACACCTCTATCAAGTCACCCCTAAACCTTCTTTTCTCCAATGAAAACAGCCCCAAGTGCCTCAGCCTTTCCTCATACGATCTTCCTACCATACCAGACAACATCCTGGTAAACCTCCTCTGCACCCATTCCAGTGCCTCCACATCCTTCCTATAATATGACGACCAAAACTGCACACAATACTCCAGAGTCTTATACAACTGCAACATGACCACAGTACTCCGGAACTCAATTCCTCTACCAATAAAAGCCAGTACACCATATGCCTTCTTCACCGCACTATTTACCTGGGTGGCAACTTTCAGAGATCTGTGTACATGGACACCAAGATCCCTCTGCTCATCCACACTACCAAGTATCCGACCATTAGCCCAGTACCCCATCTTTTTGTTATTCTTCCCAAAGTGAATCACCTCACACTTAGCTACATTGAACTCCACTTGCCACCTTTCTGCCCAGTTCTGCAGCTTATCTATATCCCGCTGTAACCTGACACATCCTTCCTCACTGTCAACAACTCCTCCGACTTTCGTATCATCCGCAAACTTGCTCACCCAACCTTCTAACCCCTCCTCCAAGTCATTTATAAAAATGACAAACAGCAATGGTCCCAAAACAGATCCATGCGGAACAC
>NC_057710.1:18589509-18628401 GCF_004010195.1 Chiloscyllium plagiosum
TGATTAAGAAAGTGAATGCAATGTTGTCATTTATCTCAAGAGGGTTGGAATATAAAAGCACTGTTGTGCTACTGAGACTTTATAAAGCTCTGGTTAGGCCCCATTTGGAGTACTATGTCCAGTTTTGGGCCCCACACCTCAGGAGGGACATACTGGCCATGGAGCGTGTCCAGCGGAGATTCACACGGATGATCCCTGGAATGGTAGGTCTAACATACGAGGAACGGCTGAGGATCCTGGGATTGTATTCACTGGAGTTTAGAAGATTAAGGGGAGATCTTAATCTGAGGCTGTTGCTGCTGACATATGGGAGCAAAGTCTTTGGAAGAAAGGGTGATCTACGCTGAATAACACCTAATTTCACAGTGATGGGTTCATGACATGTCCGACTATGAGGGACTCTTCATGCAACTGTCCTCCCATCAGTGGGTGACTGCCAATAACAGTGAGGTGAGGCCTTTAAGTGGGCATTAAGAGGGTCTCTGCTTGCACTGGAGTGGGAAAGCTCATGGCTAATCAGGAAGACATGGTTGGAATCTCTACCTTGAATCCTGTACCTGATCAAACGCCCCGCAAATTTAAAAGCGCCATGGAGGTTGGCATTTAGTTTACCAGATAAGTGCGTGTAGCGAGCAATGATATTTTAGTTAATGGTGGCTTTTTACTCCCCTCCCACTTCAAGTGTGCCAATTATTGGTCGAAATTGTGTCAAGCTCCCAGTGTGGCTTTTAACGAAGCAAGAAAAATTGAAAAGCTTGTTTTATCAACATGACTCTAATGAATTAAATTCATCCCGTTCTCCAGATGCTAAACAGCAAATGGAGCCATTTTAAAGCATTGCACAATGCAGCCTGAAATAAATTATATTGAACGATTAGCCATCCATTTATAAAAGAGAAACTCAACCTTGATTAGAAGTGTGGATGAACTGAAAGGTCATTACTGTTTCACTTACTTGTGTGCGGTTCTGCAGCTACAACTTTTATGATAATTTATCAACTGATCTGCTTTCCAGACATGTTCTTGCAATACTATTACATTTCCCATCAGATAATTATGTACAGAATGTTCCCTTTGTTAGCCTGTCACTGAAGTAAAGCTTTTTAAAATTTTTTTACAAACCCAGGGCCTCCTCTCTGTGAGCACAAGGGCCATTCTAACAGAACTGGAATTGATCAAGGAGGAGATCAATTGTTGCCTTTTCTCAAAGCTATGCGATTAGTCCAACTGAACACAGCACCAACCATCCTTCCTCAAACTCTGTCTTCAGACCTCCTGCAAATTGCTTTCTTTTCAATTCTGTATCCAGTTCCTCTGTGAATGAAGAAAATTCAAGAGAAACAATCATCTTTTCAGGCAATGCATTCAACATAGCTAATTCACATGAATTTCAAGTCAGAATGTATCGAGTATATGCAAAATAGCAATTGCTTATTTCCTTTTGTCAAGCAAATAAGTTTCAAAATATAAATACAGCTAATGGAAATACTGGTCATGGGAACCAAATTATCCTCCTACCTTACTCCCCACCCACAAGGTACAGAATGACTAAAGCATAGATGAAGGTAATGCAGTCCATTGTATCTCCACTGACTCCTCATACTTTATGCCAGTCCTTCACCTTCTCTCTGCAACCCTGCAATTTTTCTTTTCAGACAATAATTTAAATTGCCTCTTGACAGCCTCGATTGAGCCTGACTCCTCTAAGCTGTTCTGGAATCTCATCCTGGATCTTAACCATTTCCTGCATCGGAAGTGTTCTCCTCATTCCTCCAATTTTTAAAATCTGTGCACCTTCATTCTTGATCCTCAAAGAATTAAATTCACCCCATTCTCCAGATGCTAAGCAGCAAATGGAGCCATTTTAAAGCATTGCGCAATCCAGCCTGAAATAAATTTTCAGACAATAATTTAAATTGCCTCTTGACAGCCTCGAAGTTTCTTCCTGTGTACTACCTGTCCAGACCTCTCATCATGTTGAAAATCTTTATCAGATCTACTCTTGGCCTTCTCTTCTCCAAGGAAGACAATGCCAGCTTCTCCCATCTACCTCTGTAACTGAAGTTCCTCAACCTTGAAACCAGTCTCATGACTCTTTTCTCACACTGTCTACAAGGTCTCCATCTTTCTCCTAAAGTATGTGGATGTAATGCTCCAGTTGAGGTGAACCAGCATAAAGTTCAGCATAACCTCCTTACTTAACCAATGAATGCACCTATTAACAAAGCCTCAGATGCTGTATGCTTTATTAATTGCTTGCCCAAGATGGCTGTCAACGTTAATGTTTTATGCACATACGTTTCTATCCCTTCATAGAATTGTAATCTTTATTTTAAATTGTCTCTCTGTGTCTTCCTACTAAAATGATTTAGTTCACATTTCTTTGCATTGAACTGCATTTTACTCCCAACCAGTCTATGTCCTTTTGATATTATCCTCCATAGAGGATAATTTGGAACATCACAATCTGCCAGGTTTCCTTCCACTTATATTCTGCACTGCCTTCAATGAAATAGAAAATGGAATGGGCTGTGAAAGTCTAGACTGAACTGGTCCCATCAATTTGCCCCTTGAGTGGGTTTGGTTAGAACTCCCTCCTAAATATCTATACCTTTGAAAGCAAATAGATGCCAATGAGATAAGTTGCAAGCCTGACCATAAGTGGATCGGATTTAAAAGGAGGAAATTCTGGAAATGTACTGAGGATCAGGCAGCATTTGTGGCTCAGATCCTCTCTGGAGCATCATATTTCAGACCTAGCCCTATAAGACACAAGGTGAGACACCTCAGAAGCAAATAACTCTGTCAAAACTGCCCAAGAAGTTTAAATATCCCAGTTCCCTAGGAGCCTCAGCAAATGTCTCCAGCTTAGTGCCAGAGATTTGGGAGAGACCTGACTTACTTATCTGTCTAGTTATGGAAAGTTGTAGACAAATTAAATACATGAAAACTCCAACTGTCTTCCCTCTACCACTCCTCACTGGCCCCTACTGACTCTTTGCCCTTGACCTTGCAACTCTCTGACTCCATCCCAACTCTCCGACATGCCCTCACAACCCTTTCACACTCTATCCTACCACATGCCCTTACCTTATCCACTCCACCCTGTTCCTCACCTACCCTGGCATCTGTTGTTAATGTGATTCTTGTAAACTGCAATGGAGCTAAACTCATGACTTAATAAGAGAGAAGACACTAACCTGGGGTGATCATGTGAGGAAGGCAGTCTTAGACATTGCACGAGAGAGCTGTATGTGATAACCTACCATGCACAGATGGAAATAAAGGCGCGTGACAGTACACAAGGAGTTGAAGAATCATACTTTCATGGCAATATCTCATTTTGTAGCTGCATCTCCTCTTCTGACAAAAAGATAAATGACAACTTTATGGTCCAGAGAAGAAGATTGTCCTTGCAGCGATGTGCCATGCAGAAGTCTCCACATACCTGACAACATGGGAATTACCATGGAAGTTAAAGTCCTGTCTCTGGAACACACTGAAACACTCTTTAACACACAGTTAAAATCAAAGGTTTTGGAGGGCTCCAAAACACTTACCTGAATACTTATGCAGGAAAATTAAGAGGGATTAAAATGTTCACAAATCCTGGGTGCAGTTAGAAAGCTGACTCACACACCAACCCATCTGTCCTCTTCATATTATCTGATCTTCCCAACAATCCTAATCCCCTAACAACATCAGGCTCTGCCTTATCTGATTCCCACCTTGTGGGTTTTCCCCCCACAATCAACAATGGATTCATTGCCATCAGTAGACTCAACTCCAGATTTTTATTGAATTCATATCCCACCAGCGGTTGTGGATGAGATTGGAACCCAGATCCCCAGGACTTCACATGATCTCTAAATTAACAGTCTAGTGAAAATACTGCTAGGCCATTGTCTACCCTGGAATTTTTAAATAAAATTGTTAAATCATTAAATGTTTAAAACAAACAGATAGCATTATGTTTACAATCAGTACCTTTTTAAAGCACAAGAACACTTTATAAATTTAAGTGCAATGCTACTCCAAAGAATATATAAAGAGTTTATTTTTTTAGTGCCATACAAATCCCAAACCAGGTGAATTTATTTGTTTTTGTCCACTACTCTCCATCCCTCAGTGTGACACCTGTGACTACACATTATCTGTAGTTTGCGACTGTTGGTCATACACAGTCCACCAAATGGGCATCTGTGAGGTGGGTGCAAACTTTGACTTGAAAGTCTTGATCTGGGAGAATACTGTCTCACAACAATATGTGACGTCAAAGTGAACTTTCGCTTTAAGAGCAAAGGATGAAAGCAGTGACTGTTTTTCCCAGTTTGCAGATCTCCAGAAATCACTGTCTCTTGATCTGGCATTTCAGGTCAAAATCATTTTGCATTACAATGATCTCTTCAACAATTCCACTGCTTCATAAATCAAGCAACTGATGGAATTTGGTAGCCAACCCACCAACATCTACTTGAAGAAATAGATTTGAGACACGGAATAGGATTTAATCCTGAAAAAGATGAGATGATGTATTTTGAGAGGACTCAGAAGACAAGGGAGCACAGGTTAAATGGTAGGAGCCTAGGAAGTGTAGGGGATGAGAGGGACTGATGTGCTAAGTAAGTCGGCAAATGGAAGGTAATGTGAAAAAATGTAAAGTTATTCATTTTTTTTTAATGGGTGAACAAAAGAACAGAATATGATTTAAATGGGGAAAAAAGTACAGAAAGCTGCAATGCAAAGGGATTTGAGGATGCTTGTGCATGGACCACAATAAGCTACCACACAGGTGCAGCAGGTAATCAGGAAAGCTAATGGAATGTTAATCCTTCCTTCAAGAGAGTTGGAGTATAAGAGTAGGGAACTCTTACTGCAACTGTGCTAGGCGTGGTGAGATCACATCTGGAGTACTGTGAGCAGTTTTGGATCCCTATTTAAGGAAAGATATCATTTCATTGGAGGCAGTTCAGAGAAGGTTCACTAGAATGATCCCTGTTTTAGGAGAGATTGTCTTATCAGTAAAAATTAAACAGGGTGATACTCTACTCACTGGGGTTTAGAACAATGAGTGATGACCTAATTGAAACACATCAGATTTTCAAGGGGCTTGACAGAGGAAATGCTGAAAGAATGTTTCCCCTCACAGGAGAACCTAGGACCAGAGGGCACAGTCTAAGAATAAAGAGGCCCCAATTTAAGGTGAAGATGAGGTGGAATTTCTTCTCTGAAGGGCTATACGTCTTTGGAACTCTTTGCTACAGAGAGCTATGGAGATAGAATTCTTGTGTATATTTAAGGCTGACATGTATTCTTGATCAGTGGGGATCAAGGGTTATGGGGGAAGCATGGGAAAGTGGACATGGGGAATGCTGGATCAGCCATCGAATGGCAGAGCAGGTCTGAAGGGTCGAATGACCTATTCTTGTTTCTATTTCTTATGGTCTTGGTGTTCATGCTCATAGATCCTGAAGACAGCAGGATAGGTGGTTAGGCATAAAGGATACTTGCCTTTATTAATTAAGGAAATGAATACAGGAGCAAGGAGTTTATAATGGAGCAGTTTATAACGTTAGTTAGGCCATAACTGGAGCTACGTGTGTAGTTCCAGTCACCAGATAGGAAGGGCGTGATTGCATGAGAGAGGATGCAATAGAGAGTCACCAGGATGTTGCCTGGGTTGGAGTGAGTCAATTATGAAGAGAGACCAGATAGGTTGGGGTTGTTCTCCTTCCAACTAAGAAGGCTGTGGAGGATTTGCTTGAGATATACAAGGCTGTGAGGGGGATAGACAAGATAGATTGGGAGAAACTTTACCTGTGGTAAAAGTGGTTAGTAAGCAGGGGTGAAAATGTGTTGCTGGAAAAGCGCAGCAGGTCAGGCAGCATCCAAGGAGCAGAAGAATCGACGTTTCGGGCATGAGCTCTTCTTCAGGAATGAGGAAAGTGTGCTTCTTAGCAGAGGCCTCACCTTCATCCCCCTACGCTTTTGGATTAACGAGTTCAACAAGGCGGCGAGACATCGAACAATTCTTCCACCGCCTTTACCTCTGCGCCTTCTTCTTCAACCAGGATTCTCACCCACCCTCTGACGACCCCTTCTCCCGCCTCCAACACACCCCATCCACTTGGACACCCCATGCTGGCCTCTTACCTGCCCTCCATCGGGCACACTTTCCTCATTCCTGAAGAAGGGCTCATGCCCGAAACGTCGATTCTCCTGCTCCTTGGATGCTGCCTGACCTGCTGCGCTTTTCCAGCAACACATTTTCAGCTCTGATCTCCAGCATCTGCAATCCTCACTTTCTCTTAGTAAGCAGGGGCACAGTTTGAAGGTAAGCAGCAGGAAATTTAGAGGGGATTAAGGGGAAAAAAGGCACCCCTTGGGGTTTCGGTATCTGGAAATCACTATCTTAAAAAGGTGGTAGAGGCAGCAATCCTCAAGACATTTAAAAACGATTTAGATAAACGCTTGAGTTGTCATTGCATAGAAGGCAAAGCTCTGGAAAATGGGATTAGAATAGATGGATGTTTGATGAATGGCATGGATACAACAGGCCAAAAAACCCCTTTGTGTTTTATAAAGCCTCTATTACTCTCTATGACTCAATAACATCTAATTCCCCGAGTCGCCTGATGCATTCCTTTGTTAACTTCCTCACGTGTGCACAGAAGCTTTCTGGATGGTAACATTTTCCTTTCACTTTGATTTTTTTCCCCTAGTCTTTTCTGTAGACTTGGAAAGCATTGCAGCAATTTATTAATTATGAGGACCACAGACAAGCTGCTGTGAATACGTTCTCAAATGTGCAAAGTCTCTACCCTTTCCTTTTCGTTCACAGGTCAGTATTGTTCATGCTTGCTGTGTGGAAGTCGAGCAATCACATTATCTGCCAGCTCCCTGCACACAGCAGTGAGGATTTGTTCACTCTAGGCAGTTTCGAGTTCATCCAATAAGGATTTAAACAAGTGGTACTGAAGGACTCCTACTCAAATCAAGTTCACAATCTTAACAACTTTTATTAGATGAGAAAAGTCCATAGCTGTACTCGCTAATGCCTTCTGGGAGATTATACGATGGTAACTGACAAAAAAGGGGAAAATCAGTATTATTTCTGCAAACTACAAAAAAGCCTGCATCAGTTCTGATGAAAACCAGCTTTTTGAGTATAATTATTTTTCAAGCATGCACTTTTTGAAATTCATTGTAAATATCAACACCCCCCCCCCCCCCCCCCCCCCCCCCCCCCCCCCCCCCCATGCAGAAACAGTCACCTGGACTGTGCCGATCATGTTAATGCATTCATTCTCTCAGGTTCTGCAGTATTTGCTGAAAGATGTCCTCTAATAAAAATTCCACTCATATTGCTACTGGGGAAGTACCAGCTTGCATACTCTGGATTGTCATTATTATTTTTCCTTTGTTCTCAAACTCTTTGAAGGAAGAGCCAACAGACACAGTCATTGCTACTGTAGTGACTTCGATATCGGTGAATGATTTCTAGAAGATGGCAAACACAAAGGGATACTTCAGTAAAGATCTTAACCCCTGCTGCTGAGGTAGAAAGAAAACAACTGAGCTTTCACGATGGCCTTCAGTTCATCAAATCTCTTTGTTCAAAACATGTTGTTCAAAGAAAACTACCCATGACTTTTACTGTGCATGCTGTCATTCTAAATTCCCTTTTTTAATTACCAATATACTTTAGCAACTCTAGCTTTGAGAGTGAACAGAAATTCATTTTCCCAATCCACATGGAATTTGTATATTTTGGTTTCTTTATATAGATTGTGCAGGTTCATCGCTTATCATTATTACTTTACCTTGTAATTCATGAGATTGTTCTGCCACTTGACACACTGCTGCTGGGTCTCTGGGTTTGTGCCTCTGGAACACCCAGAATGTTGCTGGCTGCTTTCAAGTATGAATGCATTAGAGGTCACTTTTGGGGTCGCGATTTGTTTCCTGGACCTCTCGTCAGATTGCATTATAGAGTTGTAGAGTCATAGCATAGAAATAGACCCTTCGGTCCAACTTGTCCATTCCGACCAAATATCCTAAATTAACCTCAGCCCATTTGCCAGCATTGGGCCCATATCCCTCTAAGGTAAAAACAATGACTGCAGATGCTGGAAACCAGATTCTGGATTAGTGGTGCTGGAAGAGCACAGCAGTTCAGGCAGCATCCTCGGATCCTCGGATTTTGCCTGTCCTCGGATGCTGCCTGAACTGCTGTGCTCTTCCAGCACCACTAATCCATATCCCTCTAAACCCTTCCTATCCAAATACCCATCCAGATGCCTTTTAAATGTTGTAATTGTACCAGCCTCTACTGCTTCCTCTGGCAGCTCATTCCATACATGCACCACCCTCTGTGTGAAATAGTTGCCCCTTAGGTCCTTTTTAAATCCTTCCCCACTCACCTTAAACCTATGCCCTCTAGTTTTAGATTAGATTAGATTCCCTTCAGTGTGAAAACAGGCCCTGCGGCCCAACAAGTCCATACCAACCCTCTGAAGAGTAACCCACCCAGACCCATTTCCCTCTGACTAATACACCTAACACTATGGGCAATTTAGCATGGTCAATGCTCCTGATCTGCACATTTTTTTGGGGCTGTGGGAGGAAACCGGAGCACCTGGAGGAAACCCACGCAGACACAGGGATAATGTGCAAACTCCACACAGACAGTAGCCCGAGGCTGAAATTGAACTTGGGTCCCTGGCGCTGTGAGGCTGCAGTGCTAACCACTGAGCCACTGTGACTCCCCTATCCTGAAGAAATTGGCTATTCATCCTATCCATGCCCCTCAAGATTTTTTAAACATCTATAAGGTCATTCCCCTAACTCCCTCCACCTCCAACATTCGAGGGAAAATAGCCCCAGCCTATTCAGCCTCTCCCAATAGCTCAAACCCTCCAACCCTGGCAACACCCTTGTAAATCTTTTATGAACCCTTTCAAGTTTCATTGTGTCCTTCCCATAGGTGGGAGACAGTATTGAATGCAGTATTCCAAAAGTGCCCTAATCATTGTCCTATACAGCCACAACATGACCTCTTAACTCTGTAGGTAAAAACAATGACTGCAGATGCTAGAAACCAGGTGCTGGAAGAGCACAGCAGTTCAGGCAGCATCCAACCAGCAGCGAAATTGACTTTTCGGGCAAAAGCCCTTTAACTCTGTACTCAATGCACTCACCAGTAACAGCAAGTGACCCAAACGCCTTCTTCACTACCCTGTCTACATGCGACTCCACTTTCAAGGAACAATGAATCTGCACTGCAACTCCACTTTCAAGGAACAATGAATCTGCACTGCAAGGTCTCTTTGTTCAGCAACACTCCCCAGGACACTACCATTATGCATTACTTGGACTCCCCATATTTTTTTCTTTGTCCTGCACAGACCAATTAGATAAGCAATTGCAAAGAAGAAAATCTGCAGGTCTACAAAGAATGGGCAGAGGAACAAAGGCTGAGTTGTTCTTGTAGACATTCCCATGGATGTGACGGATTGAATAGATTTCTGATATCGTAATATACAGGTTTGACACATCAGTTCCGATTTCTTAAAATAAGCATAAATTGCTGGAGAAACTCAGCATCAACGAATAAGCATCAATCAACAGTGGGCAGCACAGTGGCTCACAGTGCCAAGGACCTGGGTTCAATTCCCATCTCAAACAACTGTGTGGAGTTTGCACATTCTTCCCATATCTGTGTGAGTTTCCCCCAGGTGCTCTGGTTTCCTCCAACAGTCCAAAGATGTGCAGGTTAGGTGAATTACTTAGGGGTAAATATAGGATAGGGGAATGGGTCTGGTTGGGTTAGTGTGGACTTGTTGGGCCAAATGACCTGTCCCCATACTGTAGGGATTCTCATCATCTAATCAACATTATGAGTTCAGTGACATTTGCTTCAGACTTGCAGCACTGCAGTTCATTTGTTTTGGTTTAGTTCTAATTTCTTGTTCATTTGTTTGCATTATCAGCACAAAACTTACTTTACTCTGCGATGACAGTCCACCTGGATCAAGCTGAAAACATGCTGGTAAAGCCTGTAAAGAACATGCAACTTTTCCCCAGCTATGCAGCATTTTAAATCTCCAACAAATGGCTGGTGAAAGAGCTCCACAGAGGTTGATATCCCTTCACCAGGTCACCCCTTATTTACACATAGAGAGACCTTGGTACTGATCTAGCTCTCAGAGTGAACAGGACGTCTGACACTCCTGTTTTTTATCTGTCAGCCAGGACTCCCTGATTGGACAGGATTAACAGGCCCAATCAGGGAACTCATATTTTATGAGGTCCACCTGGTTGACCTTGTTACAATCACTACAGCTGGCATCATAAGACTGGCCAAAAGGTGTGTGAGTAAGTAATGGAGTCACTTTCCTCCCACACTTGGCTCAGTCAGAATAGTTCAGCTGCCAACCGAAAGGTCTGAGCTTATGTTTTCTCTGCATAAATGCTTTTCCACCTGTTAAGTGTTTCCAGCATTTTAAAATTAATTTTCAATCTTGATACGTAATGATCCAGGAATGAGTTCCAAATAAGATAGAAATCATACTCTTTTGGTCAATATGTGATCATCTGTGTGTGTCTTTACTTTTCACTGTAACATTTGCTTTATTTCTAACTAGTTTATAGTCTAACATTTATTTTAAAGTTCACTGTTTTTTCAAGTTAGTCTCATCTGTACATCTCTTATATGTGCAAAAAATCCCATTTCCTAGTCACGCTTGAGGATTTTCAATTTTGTACTCATGTCCTCATGCTGAAAAAAAATCTCTTTTATATCCTGGTTATCTTTGCTCTCTGCATTTTAGTGAGCTGCTTATCCCTGTTCTTAATTTACTTTTTCTGCAACAGAAATACTAGTAGGAGCTTTGAAGTGTCTTGGGTTTCTAAGTGTCTTGTTCCTCCGCTCTCCATTGTGTCTCTGTCTTTTGAAGGACGGATGTCCAAAAGTACATGGTGTAGTGCAAAAGAGGTATCATCGACAAGCTGTAAATTAATGGGAAAATTAAGTTCATGGCTTCCGATTAAATATTTTGAGGAGATAATGCTGCTCTGGAATGTCGGGTAAACAATGAATGTATGGTAAATGTTCGAGGGATAGACTTGCATTTATTCCAGTCTCTGGGCACTAGAGTCATGATTTGTGACATGCCAGCGTCCCTTCAGATACGGTAGGCACCATGCAAAATTTATGTGCCCATTTCATTTGAAGGATTAGGTCACTGGTACTAGCTGGTACATATCCAGCACTGCACAATCCAAAGAGAAAATCATCCCGTTATTGCCTGCGCACTTATTGACCAAAGTAATGGATCCTGATGTCAAATCAGTTTTCAGGCTTGGCGATGTTAAGATGGCAGTAAATCAATACCTTTCAACATAAACAGAAGCACTCATATCCTTGGAGCAGATTGCGAGAGCCATGCAGGTGGCTTCCTGCTGCATTGGCAGGAAACTTACAGTAGTTGTTTTCAGGTTCTGTACTATCAAACAATCACAACTTTGTTCAAAAGAAGCCATATTTTGTCTAAGATTTTCATCTTGCATTCTTTGGGATAATTTGCAAGAATGGGCAATTCAAGAGGACCAATATTTATACCAGGAAGATGTAGACGTACTATATTCTGTTTCAGTTGACATCCATTTGTGGTTTATTTCTCAATTGATCAATCGAAGTCAAGCTGCGGGGTTTAAAATTTAAACACGGCCTGGCAATGAACTGTCAATTGGCATTATTGGGTGCATTCCCATTCACAGTTCACTTGCCAACCAATTAGCATACTCCAATCATGCAATATGAATTTTTCTAGTGCCCTATTTTCCAAAGCTAGCTTGAAACAACAGTGGAAAATCATATTGCAGTGATGCAATTTATGCTTAGATATTTATAACATTTTGTCCGGTTACACAGATTTCAAATTAAATATATCAGTGATAGACAAACTGATGGTGCAAGTAGAGTTAAATGAATGTGATCTCATAGTCAAACACAGAAATATGTTTAGAAGTAACAAAAGTGGGAACTTAACATTCAAGGACATTTAAACTGTCAGAGAGATGAAGGGAATGGGAAAGGTGGTGGGATAGCATTGTTAATAAAAAATGAAATTGTATCAGTTGAGAGAGGTGACATAAGTAACATGGTGGAGAAAGTGAGGTCTGCAGATGCTGGAGATCAGAGCTGGAAATGTGTTGCTGGAAAAGCGCGGCAGGTCAGGCAGCATCCAGGGAACAGGAGAATCGACGTTTCGGGCATAAGCCCTTCTTCAGGTAACATGGTGTTGAGTTCATTTGGGTGGAGATAAAACACAGTAAGGAAAGAAGGCATTGGTGGGGTGCTGTACAGACCTCTGAACAGTATCCACTGTGTGGAAAAAGCTATAAATCAACAAAGAATAGAAGCATGTAAAACGAATAGAGCAATAATTAATGGGCGACGTTAACCTATATGCTGATTGGGTTAATCAAATTGGAAAGGGTAATCTGAAAATGGCCAAATCAACATAAAAATATCATTGAGCTTTAAATACAAATCATGTCAAATTTCCATAAATATCTAACATTAGTTTCATAAGCAATACATTGGAACAGACCCTGATTGGAGTACAGAAACAGGAATTCAACCCCTAAAGTCTTTTCTTACTATTCAATCAGCACTTCACTGATCTGCAGCCCAACTCCACGTGCAGACCTTTTCCACATATATTTGCATGTCTTTCCTGAACAAAATCTATCAATTTCTGATTCTTAGCAATTGGACTAACACAAGTAAACTTTTTTGCAGAAGAAAATTCCAAATCTCTACCATTCTTCACATGTAGACATGTTTCCTTAATCCACTCCTCGACAGCCTGGCTCTAGTTTCTGGACTATGGGTTGAGGGATCAAAATTTAAGGAAGAAAATAGGAACAGAGTACTGAGTTGGACAGTCAGCTATGATTATGGTGAGTGGTGGAGCAGGCTTGAAGGGCTGAGTGGCTCCTACTTTCTATGTTTCTATGTCATAAAGTCTTAGAATCCTCAACCAGCAGAAATAGCTTCTCAACACTAAACCTATCTGTTCATTTTAATATCTTGAAAACTTTAATTAACCCACCCCCAAATCAGCTGAATTTTGGAATAAACCTCTCCTCATAGCTAATACACTTTCAGCCTAGGCAATATCCTGGTAAATCTCCTTTGTACCCTCTACAAAGCCTCCACATCCTTCCTATGGTGCTATGACCAGAGTTGCACACAATAGTCCAAATGTTGCCTGACTGAAAACTTAAAAGTTGCAACATGACCAGACAAGATTAAATTCAATGCCATGACCAATGAAGGCAAGCATGTTATACACCTCTTCGCCAACTTATCCACTTGTGTTGCTATTTTAAGGGAGCTATGGACTTGCATCCCAAGATCTCTCTGAATATCAATGCCTGTAAGGGTCTTGCCATTTACTGTATAACTTTCTCTTGCATTTGACCTCCCAAAATGCATCACCTAATACTTAATTGGATTAATTTACATCTGGCATTTCTCCACCCAACTTTCCAGCTGGTCTATATCCTGCTGCATTCTTGATATGTTTCCTCACTATCTAGCTCTCCTCCTTTCCTAGTTCTTTTCTACTTCCTTCATACTGTCCAAGGGCCTTGTTTGATTTCCATTTCCTAAACTTTTCAAATGCTTCCTTTGTCTTCTTTACTAAGGATCCAACATCTCTCGTCATCTAAGGTGCCCAAATTTTGCTGTTCTCATCTTTAGCGTTCAAAGGCACATGCTGGTCCTGAACTGTGGTCAACTGTCTTTTAAAACTCCCACATATGAGTTATGTATTCACCTTCAAATAGCTGCAATTTTTTTCAATACTTGCCCAATACTGTTCTAATTAGCCTTACCCCAATTTAGCACTTTCACCAAAGGCCCAGTCTTATCCTTTTCCATAAATTCTGATTACTGTTCCCAAAATGCTCCTCCACATCACCTGGCCAGGCTCATTCCCGAAGATAAGATCTAACATCTTCCCTGATTGGATTATCTACATATTGTTTCAAGAATCCCCCTGGATGCACCTAATAAATTCAGCCCCATCTATGTTCCTGACACCAAGGGGGTCCTGGTGAATACTGGGAAATTAACATCACCCACTACCAGAACCCTGTTGTTATATATTTCCATCATCTGCTTACATATCTGTTCCTCTAATTCCCGCTGGCAATTGGGAGGCCTATAGTGTAACCTATCACAGTGATTGCACTTTTCTTATTCCTGATTTGTATCCGAAGAGCCTCACTGGATAACCCTTCTAAGCCTCACTGGATAACCCTTTATTCCTGATGAAGGGCTTTTGCCCGAAACATCGATTTCGAAGCTCCTCGGATGCTGCCTGAATTGCTGTGCTCTTCCAGCACCACTGATCCAGAACCCATCTAAGTTGTCCTCTCTTCGTGCAGCTGTGACATCCTTTATCAGTAATGTTGATAATTCTAATGCTAATAATTCCCCAGCCCTTTTACATCCGTTTCAATCACGCTTGAAACAACTAAACCCTGGAATGTTGAGCTGCCCATCCTGTCCTTCTTTCTATCAAGTCTCTGCAATATTAACTTTTATCCAAAAAAGTGGAATAATTTTTAATAAATAAAAATAATTTATAATTATTTTAAATTAACTGTAGACAACTGATCACACATGTTGTTGCTCTTAACACTGAATTATCACTCATAATGGATTGGCAAGTAATAAATGCTCAATTTATTTGGAAATCTCAGTTTTACTGAACAGGCAAACTGGTACCTTGCAGTCACAAAGCAATTTATGTATCTGTCCCTTAGGCTAGCTCAGACCCATTGTTGCTTCTGGTCATGTGGTATTATCCTCGGCTCCTTGGTTCATTTACTTTCACAGTTCTTAAAACAGCAACAAAATCAGTAAATCAATGAATATTGTAAATGGCTGATTGCAGTTTTATTTAAAGCCACTCCTGAGATATCAAGTCAGATTACTAACAGGTAAGGACTGTTATTTAGCTGTTGAAATAAACCTATGGGAGCTGTATTACTAAAGTTGGACCATGTTAAAATTCTTAATTACATCAATGATTCTATTTTTATGTTTATTATGTTGATTTTATTAATTTGGAGAAGATTTTAGTTTTATGATGATGCACCTTAACTGGAATCTCAAACATTAATTTCATTTGGTAAACTAACACAATTTCAAATGCAAAAGGCTTGATCCCAAAGGGAAATTGTATCCTTTCATGGGATGTGAGCATCTTTGAGTTTACCACCCATCCCTAATGGACCTTGAGAAGCTGACAGTGAGTCACCTTCTTGAACTACTAGAATCCTTGATGTAGACCTGTCTCAATGAATGTTGCTTCTGACAAACATTTGGAAGGAAAATCTAGTGAGCAACAGTAAGGAAGCTTAAAAATGCAATACCGGTTGCTGCAATGATAAGAAGATTAATGTATTAGACAGATAAATTTCTAACTGACTCTTCAATTATAACTTTTCTTGTGCCCTTCAACAAACCTCAGTTGAGAAACCTTCAGGACTTTATAGTGATATTTGACTCTCTAATTCAGTTGCAGGCAGGAACTCTAACAGAACTTGCTTCAGTCATAAAGGGATTGGGGAGGATGGAATATTTTAAATTGCAATAAGGGCATGAGGCGACTGGAAACCTTTCCAGTGTCATTTAAAGAGTTGTCTTGGTTTGAGAGTCAGCTTGATTTGATAGTATGTATGCTCCTGAAGCAGAAGATTCCCAGTTTGCACCCTCTACCATATGTGAACATACAATCTATGATGACATTACAATTCAGTACTTAGGGCTTGCTGCATTGTCAAAGATGTGTATACTGTGCTATGTTCCCAGCAACAATCGTAAAGATGGTTTTAACTTTATGTTTTAATTCCCTATCTTTTACTGAATTCAAATTGCATGACCCACCAAGCTGAGATTTGAACCCATACAGCTAAAGCATTAACCTGCTGTTTTGTATTTTTAGTTAAGTGACATTACAGCTACATCACAACCACTTCCAAATGTGGGTGCATTGTGATGGCATGGAAGAGCATGGAGAAGTTTCTAGAGTCTCTAGACTAGAAGTTACAAACCTGCCGACTATATGGTCCCACTACAGACTGAAAGCTGCAACAGTCAGGTACTCCCTTTGAAATCGCTGCTTAGGTAATCTGCAATACATAAACATGGGGGTGCCAGTGTTGTACTGGGGTGGACAACGTTAAAAATTACACAGCACCAGGTCCAAGAAGTTTATTTGGAAGTTCAAGCTTTCGGTGCATTGCTCCTTCATCAGATAGCCAGTGGATCATAGGACACAGAATTTATAGCAAAAAATCATAGTGTCATACAACTATGTCCTATGATCCTTCTCCAATAGCCACCTGATGAAGGAGCAGCGCTGCAAAAGCTTGTTCTTCCAAATAAACCTGTTGGACTATAACCTGCTGCTGTGTGATTTTTAATCTTGGTCCACTCAAATAATAGCACAACTTGCAGAGTCTGTACGAATGGCCACAAACAGGTGCAATTTGTGGACATTGTGGACATAGCTGACTGTCCAACTCAGTACTCTGTTCTTATTTTCTTCCATATCTTTTGGAAGTAAAGCTTGTACTTTCAAATCAACATGTTGGACTATAACCTTGTGTTGTGTGATTTTTAACACAATATATAAAGACTGCAACAGTAGCAGACTGAAATGCCTCCGCTGTTAAGTGGGTAGGTCCATTGATGACTGGAACCAAGTTGCCAACTGCTCACAGTAGAAGGTGTACTCTTACTGAGAAGTACTCCCCAGAAAGTTTGGGTCTTATCTTTCGACATGAGTGAGGAACACGATAAGAGGAAATTTTAACCATCTGGAAGAGATCGTGTCTGAACTGCACATTCATCTTCAAGATATAATGTAAGGGGATACCAGGGATTGACTCTGCCAAGGACATTGCAATTTATTGCTTACAGTTTGTTCCAATCTCTGGTGCTGTGTGGAATCTAAGTCTCCAACACACAGTTGTCTTCCATAATGTGAGGGGCTCCATTTTCACCCGGGTGGCCCAATTCTTCCCACTCTTTACTGACTCTATGTCTCAATAGAAACCAATTGATTCACCTTCATAACTGGCTTTTCGCAGGTTCGGGAAATGGTCAATCGCACATATAAAGACCTCCCATTCATGATGCGAACCTGTACATTAACCAAAGGGGCTAGACAGACGAGGAAGTTGCAAACACCAAATACAGGCCTTTGGAAAATTTATGTATTCAGCTACATATGAGGCGTGAGGAACATCAACTGCTTGCTACACTCAGATAGTAAATGACAATGCAGAGGACCAGAATAATGCTACCGTACAGAATTTGAATGCATTTAAACAGCAACATGCCGTAAAGATATTTTAAATAATCCCACATTTTCACAAATAACAGTTATGGTTTCAATACAGCCATGTTTCTAACATTAATCTTCACTTCCCTTTTCTGAATACTGTAGTGACACAATTAGTGATAGCCCTCTCGGACAGCATTCATAGTACTCAGTTTGTTGCCTTAGGGGAGGTGGAGGGAGGCTGCATACTTCCCTGACTCTGCGCTGTGTGGATTATGCCAGAGATGGCATCTTGCAGGGATCTTGTTTGATTCACTACTGGGACATGGGTGTCGCCAGGTGGGCACGCATTTGTTGCCCATCCCTCGATGTCCTTGAGGAGGTGGTGGTGAGCTGCTTTCTTGAAATGCTGCTGTCCATGTGCTGTGGGTAGACCCACAATGCCATATGGAAGGGAATTCTGGATTTTGACTCAGCAACCCACCAAATTGTTGAGACCCTCTCTCTCTGTGTACCAGCTGCATCTCTACAGGGGGAGTCCCCCCTGCCAGGTCACATTCGTGAATGGTGCGAGTGGCTGAGGGGGCAAGGAATCAGAGGTGGGTGGGACTTCCTCAAAACATATAAATCCCTCATCACCCTGTTCTGATTGTTCAGCCTTTCTTGGTCTTATCTCCCATCCCCACAGGTTTGCCACATGAGAGATAGCCCACTTCAGCAATTTTAACTCACCTTACAATATTGCGGTGGGGTTACTGATACTGCGAGGGAGCTCTTGTGCCTCTTGAATGCTCTCCGTACACTGCCGTGGTGTCATTACCTGCAATGGTCACTAGCACTTATCCAGAAGCTCTGCTGAATATCTCATGCCCTGTGTCAATCCCAAGGTCAGCCATGATACCCCTTTTAAAAATGTTAATTCATGGGCTGAGGGATTTGCGAACCAAGCCCAGCATTTAGTGCCCATCCCTGGCCAATAGAACAGGGCATATCCAGGAGTACTGATGCTAGTGACCAAGTCATCATCTGTAAGGTATGATTCCCTGTGTATGATTATATCAGGCTGTTTCCTGACTAGTCTGAGAGACAACTCCTGCAGTTTTAACGCAAAATGTTAGTGAGAAGGACATTTCAAGTTGAGCAGGTCTGCCTTTGTTTACAAAGCCTATATTGAGGGTGGATGTTTTTCTTAATTTTATCTAACTGCTGCAAAGTTGGAGTTATTTGCTAGACCATATCAGAGGCCGGTTCAAAGGCATGCACTTTACTCTCGGCCTGGTGTCACACGCAGAGCAGACCATGGAAGCACAGCAGATTTCTTTCACTACAGGAGTTGTGAATCAGGTGGGATTTTTACAACAATCAACAGTGGCTACGTGGTCACCATCAGCCTTGTTTTTAATTGAAGATTAATTAATTGGTTTCAAAATTCATCCTCTGCCACAGTAGCATTATTCTGGGCCTCTGCATTACTAAACGTTGTTCTGCGCAGAGCGAGACCAGGCTTCATGTCCATTACAGCCATCTTATTTCTCATATTAGTGCTTGGGGGAAGGGGTTGTTGTTGAGGAGTGTGTCGGAGGGGTTGGAGAGGGGCCAGCTCTCTGCAGCTGAGAGGGTGGTGTTGAGTCCCTTGGGGAGAAGCTGGGTCAGGTCCCTGGGATTAGCTCCTGGTGCTGAATGAAATCGGGTCTGATGCTGAAGAAAGGGAGTCGGATCCCAGGCAAAGGGAGGGGGAGTCGGGAGGGTGCAGGGGATTGGTCAGAGGGGGGCAAGTGCAGAGGGGCTTTGGGTCAGAGTTGTTAAGCGTGTATCAGCCAGGTGTGGGTGAAAGAGATGATCTAGTCCAGAGTGGGGTTATTTGGGGTTTAAGCAAGGGTGTATTTGGGATGTGTGAGCGTAAAATTAGTTAGAGTCATAGAGTCATAGAGATACACAGCAAGGAAACATGCCATTCAGTCCAACTCATCCATGCTAATTAATCTTGTCCCATTTACCAGCATTTGCCCATATCCCTCCAAACCCTTCCTATTCATAAACCCATCCGGATGCCTTTTAAATGTTGTAATTGTACCAGCCTCCACTACTTCCTCTGGCAGCTCATTCCATGCATGCACCATCCTCTGCGTGAAAAACTTTGCCTCTTAGGTCCCTTTTAAATTTTTCCACTCTCACCCTAAACGTAGGTCTGGACTCCCCCAGTCCAGGGGAAAAAAAAACTTGTCTATTTACCCTATCCATGCCCCTCGTGATTTTATGAACCTCTATAAGGTCATCCCTCAGCGTCTAACACTCCAGGGAAATCAAGCTGAATAATTATTCAGGTGTTCAATTATGTATGTAACACTAACTTTTGTTGAGTAACTTATTTAACCTCATCAGAACACCCCAAATGCTATAATGGATACTTCCAGAGGTTTCAGGTGCAGCACAATGATCCGGATGAATCTCCCACAGAGGATTCCGCAGGACCCCCCACACACATTCCCTATCCATGCTGAAATAATGACAACCCGGCCATCAGAACATTGGACCAATATTTCAGAAATTGATTACAAGAGCACTATTCACAACGCAAAGGCTAAAGTTCTCCTCCAATGGTCCATTCAGCTCCTGAAGAAGCAGACTCAAAGCATTAACTCTGTTCCTCTCCCCACAAATACTGTCAGAGTTTCTCCAGCATGCTCTGTTTTTATGTCAGATTTTCGGCATTGGCATTATTTTACACTCGGTTAAATAAAAGATACAGCTGAAGATGCCTGAAGTCAAGTACGAAAAATATGGGCTGACAACGAAAAGACTTCACCTGGACTACAACAAAGTGAAAGTTGTAACAGAGATGGTGTAACTGACAGACATGAATGAAGCACAACAATTGGTTAGATTTTTGAAGTATTTGGTTGGCAAGCAGTGGTGCCTAGGGCATAGAATGAGAGGCAGGTTTCACTAGAGGCAATCAACCAGTGATGACAATATCTGTAAGATACCAACAAAACAGGACTTGTTGCATTTGGGTTGCTCCAAGGACCAATCAGTTTACATTTGTTCCAAGGTGTTAATACAAACTGATCAGTGCTATACACAGGCTGAAGGAAAGTGCATGGCCAATGCTCTTGCTTCTGAGCTTCTTAATCGCTACTTTTAGGGGAGAGAAATTGACAGTGGAAACTAGCTTTCTCAATCCACTTCAATCTGCAACTGCCAAGAATGTCATATCATTGAGAAGTAACATGCAAGCAAGGGAAGCAGATGTGCATAGCAGACATGCTGTGGAGAGCAGTTCAGCCTATGGAAGAACGTGACGATGCTAAGACAGAATGTAAAATGTTCCAGATTCAAAGTAAATAATAGCTTGAGATGCTCTGGAAATCATCAAACCAGCAGAGACATTCAACGATGTGGCAAGATGCCCAACTCGATAAGTGCTGCAGGAAGTTGTAATGAAATAATGACCTTAAATCATCAAGGACATAGCTATTGCTACAGATTGTACTGGGTGTACAGAAATGGAGTGATAGCCCAAGATGGCACATTGTACAAAGGAAATAGAATTATTATCCTCAAGGAGATGAGAAGAGAGATGAGGAATTGCATCTATGCAAGCCATCAAAGAATTGAGTCTGTTCTGAGGAAGGCAAAGTAAGTGATTTACTGGCCAAATCTGAGCAGTGAGATTAAGGATCACAGCAGCCAGCTCAGCGTTTATAATGAACATCAAGCTCAGCAAGCTGAAGAGTCACTTATGATGAATGGCATAACATATAGACTATGGACAAACCTTGGAGTAGACTTCTTCACTCTCACAGGAACTGATTAATTTGTCACTCTCAATTATTATTTAGCTGACTGGGAGTTAGACAAGCTGACATACAAAAATGACCCCTTGTAGATTGCTGAGAAGTATATTTCAGTCGTTGGAGCATGCCAGGCATTGTGAAGAGCAGCAAGGGTGCTCACTTCAAGAGTGAATAATTCAGGCACTGCTCAAGTAAGAAAACTGTCCAGAAACCTAATAGAAGTTGAGTGTACGGAAAACTCATGCGTTTGCTCTGAAGTGGTTTTGTCAATCAGGAGAAATCTCCAGAAACCAGTCGCAACTGTGTGAGCTGAGCCAGAAACTTTTGTGTATAGAATGGGTGACCTGTCACTGATATTTGATACGATATTAAACATATCCTTTTGTTAAAAGCATATTGGCAGTCTCCATTGAATGTGTTCAGTGAGTGACAGCCAAGACAAACTAAAAGAAAAACAAAACTTACAGTCTATCAAACCAGGTTCCTCTCCGGCAATCCCCCATTCTAGGGAAAAGACTACTACCATTAACTCTATCTCTATACCTTCCATTATTTTATAAACTTCTATCAGCTCATCTCTCAACTTCCTATGCTCCAGTGAAAAAAATGTCCTAGCCTATGCAGTCTTTCTTTACAACTCAAACCTTCCACACCTGGCACAATCCTGGTAAATCTCTTCTGAGCCCTCTCCAGTTTGATAATATCCTTCTGATAACTGGGCAATCAGAACTGGATACAATACTCCAGAAGAACCTTCACCAATATTTTGTATATTGTTATGATATGGGTTAAATCCTTCTGTTAATGAAACCAAACACACAGAAAAGCTCACCTCGCCTCATAATCTGTTAAAGTATGAGTGACAGAGAACTACCCAAATTCAACTATTTAAAGAAAAAATAACAACTTCATTCTTTAACTCCAAAAGTGAACATTAAACAACAACCAGTATTGTCATCAACTGGGGTCATAAGTGTGACCATTTGATCTCTACCCTTGCTATCTCATTTTAGTTTGTAGCAATTATTAAACACCTTACTTAAAACGTGCGCATTTACGTATTTGTAGATGTGATATTGGGTCTCTGCGAATTAATTTGATTTCGCCACACATTAATGCCCTAAACGGGAACAATGTACCGGGGGTGGGGAGGTGGGTGGAATCAGGCCAAGTTAAAGCTTGCTGGCTGTGCATGAGTAGCCGTGCCTTCACTTACATTGGCCAATTTTGTCAGACCACTTCTTACACTGTTCAGCAATCTTGGGATGCTTGAGTATCACTAGCTTTCACAGGAGTCTCCTTCTGTAATGTTTGTACCACTCTGTTAAGTGGTCCCTTGTTCTTAACCCTGACAGCCTGTCTATTCTGTCCCTTCATTCACAGCTCATACATCACTGGATAAATCAGGAAACCTGGGAGCCCTTCCAAAGGGTGGCAACTTTCCACTGCTACAGATCTTTTCAGCTTCTCCATTCACAAAGTGAATCCTCTGTTTGGTTGAATTTAACTTCTCCCCCTGCCAGCAGTGCCATAAAGCCAGAAGACTAGTAACAAGCCTCGAGGCTGACAGTTACCGGAGCTGCTCTGTAAATGCAATTTGACATGTTGAGAAACTTGAACAGTGTGATACTGGAGTCAGATAACTAGGCATTAAGTCACCTTTACCCTGATATTGTCAACAGAAAGAAAAACTCTGTATTTTGGACCAAGGGAACACCATCAACCTAAGAATCATATCAACAAATGAGCCATCATTTATAATACCCCTGACCTGGAAATTAAGAAGGTTATAGCAGAATCATAGACTTTATAACAAAGAGATATTCAATTCAGCCCATCTTCAATCCATCACACAGAACAGACAGCTCTCTCTCTTCAATGTCATCTGCTTCTACCTCCAATTCCACTTCTATTCTGATCTGGTTACTCATTCCGCAGTGAGGTGTCCCTTTTCAGGGCCCCACAGTCCTCAATGCACTGAGCTGTCCAGAAGGCTATCTCATACAGAACACAGCAGTAATCGAGACCCTTGCAAGAGGGTGTGGCAACACGCTATCTGACCATTCCTGACATCAGATCCTGTGCTCTCTGAGCCCAAAATACCACATCAGTCATGAATCTGATGATGTTGTCCATCAGCATTCAAGAGAGGGTTTCTGTCACCTGAATGACACAATTATGTGCAACTGCTTGTGAGATATGGTAGAGGTCCACACTGTCAGGGGTACAGATGTCCTTGACAATCTCCTAGACAGTTCCAGTCTCCTTCAGCACTGGTGCTCAGACTCTCTACGTTTCCTTGCCTCTGCCTGAGCATCCGGTGCTCAGAGTGCTTCTTACTACTTGCCCCTCTTCTTCTTACAAACTGCGGTCACTGTACACACTCCTGCTCTTCATAGAGTCATAGAGCACGGAAACAGACCCTTCCGAGCAACCAAGCCATGCCAAACATAATCCCAAACTAAACTAGTGCCACCTGCCTGTTCCTGGTCCATATCACTCCAAATCTTTCTTATTCAAACAGCTATTCAAATGTCTTTTAAATGTTGTAATTGTACCCACATCCAGCACTTGCTCAGGAAATTCATTCCACTCACAAACCACCCTCTGTGTAAAAAAAAGGCCTCTCATATCTTTTTTAAATCTCTCCCTTCTCACCTTAAAAATGAGCCCCCTAGTTTTGAAATCCCCCATTCTAGGGAAAAGACTACTACCATTAACTCTATCTCTATACCTCCCATTATTTTATAAACTTCTATCAGCTCACCTCTCAACTTCCTATGCTCCAGTGAAAAAATGTCCCAGCCTATGCAGTCTTTCTTTACAACTCAAACCTTCCACACCTGGCACAATCCTGGTAAATCTCTTCTGAGCCCTCTCCAGTTTGATAATATCCTTCTGATAACTGGGCAATCAGAACTGGATACAATACTCCAGAAGAACCTTCACCAATATTTTGTATATTGTTATGATATGGGTTAAATCCTTCTGTTAATGAAACCAAACACACAGAAAAGCTCACCTCGCCTCATAATGTTAAAGTATGAGTGACAGAGAACTACCCAAATTCAACTACTAAAGAAAAAATAACAACTTTATTCTTTAACTCCAAAAGTGAACATTAAACAACAACCAGTATTGTCATCAACTGGGGTCATAAGTGTGACCATTTGATCTCTACCCTTGCTATCTCACTTTAGTTTGTAGCAATTATGAAACACCTTACTTAAAACGTGCGCATTTACGTATTTGTAGATGTGATATTACCCAAATTCAACTATTTAAAAAAAATAACAACTTCATTCTTTAACTCCAAAGTGAAGATTAAACAATAACTATTTACAACTCCAGGCCTCCTTTGTCTTAAAGATTTGTTATCTACTTCCCACTCTATAACAATATCCTGATCCAATAAAGCCCCTATTAAATTTACAGCAAATCAATTTTCAAATACCAGACAGCGGTGTCAATCCTCTGTTTGTAGATCTTCGTGAGTCATCTTCAGTCTTCTACTGCATAGATTTTTCATATGAAAAGGTACCTTTCAGAGAGTTTTCGGATATTCTGTCTGGCAATGGCAGAAGGTGCTCTTTCTCTGGCTGACTGTATAAAATGCCTGCTTTTTATACCCCAAAACATTGGATTGTCTCATTGGTTTGATGTTGTCAAATCAATAGCATTCAAATTCGATTGTGTTTTATTATCTTGGGCATAATTTAAACTGATTGGTTGAATTTGAACCATTGTGAAAACATAGCAACCAAGCTCAGGTATTTGTTTCACAGCCACATATTGCATACTTTCAAGTTTCCAGTACGCACTGAGCCTGCTGTCAGTCACATGACAGGTGCCGGCATTCACTCTCTCTTAAAGGTACAGTACACACCTTCAACTTCAGAACACCTCCCCCCTTAGAAAAAAATGATCCGTTGTAATGAAAAGATGGCTTCATTTTTTTCTATTTCTTACCCCAATTAAATTCATATTAATGTCTGCACTAAAAATATATATAAAGCTTTGGTATCTATTCAATCTTACCTATACGTTGTGTGTTAACTCCACGGTAATGAACCTGCTATCCTACGACCCACAGCATGTACGAATTGTAAATTAGAAGTCTGTGACATCAGACTCCAATGAAATGGTCTCATATTCTTGTCTTTAAATCGTTTCAAGAATGTTCGAGGATTGTGATCCGTGTACACAACTGTCTCCAACACATTGTTCATGACATATACATTCAAATGTTGTAAGGCCAGGACCAAACTCACTCATTCTTTTTTGATCAAAGAGTATTTTCTCTGGTGGGTGTTGGATTTCTTTGAAAAGTAACCAACTGGCAGTTCAATTCCATCATCATCTTCCTGTTGGAGTACAGCTCCAACTCCTACATTGCTAGCATTGATTGAAATTGTGAAGGGTTTCGAAATGTTTGGTGCAACTAAAACTGGTGTGGTGGTTAATACTGCTTTTAAATTGTCAAATGCCTCCTGGCATTGTTTTGTCCACCAAAATTTTGTGTTTTTCTTCAGAAAATCTATTAACAGTGCTATTACGCTGCTGAAGTTTGGAACAAACTTCCTGTAAAATCTGCTTAGACCCAAAAATCGAAGCACTTCTTTCTTCAAGGTTGATGGCCGTCGTCTTTGCTTTCCTTGGAGTCAACTTTCCATGATCGATATTATGTCCCAAGAACGTCATCTCTGCTTTGGCATATTCTGTTTTCTGTAAATTTATTACCAGTTTTGCTTCTCTTAATCATTCACAGAGTTCTGCCAACGGTACCATGTGATCTTTCCAGGACTCACTAAAGATCACTACATCGTCCAGGTAGACTTCACAGTTTGTTAACCCAGCCACAACTCTGTTCATGAGTCTTTGGAACGTGGTGGGTGCATTTTTCATTCCAAAGGGCCTTACTTTGAATTGATACAGCTCATTTGGGTTACAAACACAGAAATTTCTTTCACTTTCTCTGATAAATGTACCTGTCAATAACCACGCAGTAAGTCCAACTTTGTGATGTAACTGGCTTGTCCAAATTTCTCTTTACAGTCCTCCAATCTTGCTATTGGGTATGAGTCCGATTTTGTTAAGGCACAGACATTCTGATAGTCCAAACAAAATCATTGCGTCCCAAGAAGTTTGGGAACTAACACGATCAGCAAACTCCACTCACTCTGACTCAGTTCGATGATATCTTCGTTGAGCATCGGATCCACTTCCTTCTCTACCTTTCTGGCTTTGAAAGGATTAAGCCTGCAGGGGTGTTTTTCTTTTATCGGAACAGCATTCCTACATCTACCTCATGCACAATAGCACTGGTCCTCTCCATCTTATTCCTGCGTATGTCCTCATATTGCTGTAACAAACCTTTCAGCTGTGACCTTTGTTCCTGAGACAGATAGTTTACTAACTTATCCCACTCCTCAATGACTTCCTCATTGTTTAATGGATTTTGAGGTACATCAAACTCCACAACATCTGGATTTGATTCCTCACTCTGAGGGGCAGTAACTAACACCTGTTTCTCCAAGTCCTTCTCTCCATTATAATAGGGTTTCAACATATTCACGTGCATACTCAATACAGTTTTTCCAATCTGGCATCTTTACCAGATTCATGAAGAAGGGCTCATACCCGAAACGTCGATTCTCCTGCTCCTTGGATGCTGCCTGACCTGCTGCGCTTTTCCAGCAACACATTTTCAGCTCTGATCTCCAGCATCTGCAGTCCTCACTTTCTCCTCCATCTTTACCAGATAGTTGACCTGACTCAACTTTTTGTCAATTTGATAGGGACTAATCTTGGCTTTGAAGGGAGTCCCTACCACTAGTAACAATCCTAATATATCATCCCGATAGGAAAATGTCCAAATTTCAGAGTTTTTAATCTGTCACCTGCTTCATTCTATGCTGTGCACTCTCAAGGTGCTGTTTAGCTAACTCACTTAACCAAATTAATCTCTCCCTCATCTCTGAGACATAATCTAAGTATGAGATCTCTGACTTCGGTCCTGTCAATGTCTCTTTAACTAATTTCAAAGGCCCTCTCATTTCATGTCCAAATATTAATTCAAAGGGAGTAAACTGAGTAGATTTGTTTGGGGCATCTCTAATGACAAACAACACAAATGGAACACCTAACTCCATATCCAACCCCTGCCTAGGCTGTGCACACTCCTGCAGCTCCTTAACGTTTCCTAGGATGTCCTTTACTATTTTTACTAATGACAATGGTTTAGCTTCTTTTACCACATCTTTTCCCACAGTGCCTTTCTTTAACGACCAGCACTGGAACTTTACGTATCCCACTTTACTACAGTGGAAACACTTGAGGCCTTTCATCTCCTTTCCCCCTTTTTTAACCTGTGGTAAACAATTACCAGTGTTCACTATTTGTTTTGTAGTGTAGGATCTCCCTTTCTCCCAATTTCTATCCCTCACAGGATGAAATTCTTGCCAGAAGCTAAACTTTGCCTTCTGCACCAATATATATTCATCTGCCATCTCTGCTGCTCTTCTCACTTCTTGAATGTTCTGTTCATCCACATGAATTTTCTTCATCTCTGGAAGTGAGTTTTTAAACTCCTCCAGCAGAATAATCTCTTTTAGAGCCTCATAGGTCTCATCTATTTTTAAGGCCTGCACCCATCTATCAAAATTACTACACTTAATTATTTTGAAATCAACCTAAGTCTGACCTGGTATCTTCTTTATGTTTCTGAACTGCTGTCTATATCCTTCTGGTACCAATTCATAAGCACTCAAAATACCCTGTTTGGCATCTGCATAATCTCTTCACCCCTCATCAGACAGTGCCGCAATTACTTCACTAGCCCTACCTACAGTTTAGTCTGAACTAACATTATTCACAAGCCCTCTGACCTACCACATTTTTCAGATGAGATAAAGAAGATTTCAGCATCTTTCTCATCAATGTGTGGCAGCGTTTTAACATATTTGTAGAGTTCACTACCTTCTCTCTTCATCTCCGTCCTGTTCACTTGACTTTGCTGACTGTCACAACTTCTCAAGTTCAAATTCTCTCTGCATTACTCTTTCTTTTCTTTTCTCTCTTCCTCTTTCTTCTCTCTCTTTTTATCCAGCTAAGAACCTTCTCTCTCTTGTTCCTCTCTCTGTCTCTCTTTCCCTTTCCCTTTATCTTCTAACTCCATTTTCCTCAATTATAATTTAAGTTTTTCTAACTCTAATTTACTTGTCTGTTTCTCTGACACATCTAAGTGCTTGAGTACTTACAACTAACTCCCTTACAATTTCAGCTTTTCTTTTGTCCTTGGTTAAATCCAATTCTAACCTCCTTGTTAATTCTAAAAGTATGGTCTTTTCTTACTAAACTTTCTTGGCAAATTTGGAAATCACCTTCAAACCTTAGAAACCCTTTAGCAATTTTAGGAGCCATTTCTCTCATTTTTAATTTAACCAACTACAAATAAAACGAAATTAAACAAATTGTCGCCTCTATGTTTTATTTAAAGATCTCGGCCACTAATCAGCAAGTGTTTAAATCTGCTTAGATCTTTCGTACCCCAAATCTATTCAAATCTGTCCAAATCTGAGACTGGATCTATTTAAACCTGTCCAAATCACAGACCCAAACCCCCAAGCTGTTACAACTCAGAGTAAACCCTTTTGTTAATTGAACAAAATACACAGAAAAGCTCACCTTGCCTCATAATCTGTTAAAGTATGAGTGACAGTGAACTATCCAAATTCCACTATTTATGAAAAAATAACAATTTTATTCTTTAACTCCAAAAGTGAACATTAAACAATAACTATTTACAACTCCAGGCCTCCTTTGTCTTAAAGATTTGTTATCTACCTCCCATAAATCGTTTCAAGAATGTTCGAGGATTGTGATCCGTGTACACAACTGTCTCCAACAATAAAGCCCCTATTAAATTTACAGCAAATCAATTTTCAAACACCAGACAGCGGTGTCAATCCTCTGTTTGTACATCTTCCTGGGTCATCTTCAGTCTTCTGTTACTCAGATTTTTCAAATGAAAAGGTATCTTTCAGAGAGTTTTTGGATATTCTGTCTGGCAATGGCAGAAGGTGCTCTTTCTCTGGCTAACTGTCCAAAATGCCTGTTTTTTATACCCCAAAACATTGGATTGTCTCATTGGTTTGATGTTGTCAAATCAATAACATTCAAATTCGATTGTGTTTTATTATCTTGGGGCATAATTTAAACTGATTGGTTAAATTTGAACTGTTGTGAAAACATAGCAACCAAGCTCAGGTATTTGTTTCACAACCAAATGATGCATACTTTCAATTTCCCAGTACACACTGAAAATTCTGTCAGTCACGTGACAGGTGCCTGCATTCACTCTCTCACACCTTCAACTTCATAATAAAGCCCTCAACATGACTTCAAAGCTGCTATACTCAGAGGACCGAGCAATAAAGGCAAGTGTGCTAAATGCCTTTTTACACACCCTGTCTATATGTGATGCAAATTTCAAACAATTATGTACCTACATCCCCATGTCCCTCTGTTCCACCACACTATCCAAGGCCCTGCCATTAATTATATAATCCTACCCTTGTTTGCTGTACCCCCTCAATTTCAGAGGATTTCCAATTAATGCCTTCCTGGTGCTCATGTAGAGTCTCAAGATCTTTCCCCACAGCTCTGATTGCCAATCAACGCTAGGACAGTGACAGTGAACTGGAAAATTTCCTATCTCTGTTACTCTCTTGCAGTGTTTGATGGGCTGTTCTGTGATTTTGACTGCAAAGAGACAAGTCCTTTCACCAATGATAAGCCATTCTACTTACCTTTACAAACCTTTCTGGTACCCAGACATGACATAGTCTACACTTGCCTTCACTCTGAGACAGACAGCTCCAAAACACTGACCACCTACAGAAACATCCAACACATTAAAAGCAATAGGTGTTTTATATGCTCTTAATAAGACCATATCATGAGGCTATGATATAGGAGCAGAATTGGGTTATTCTGCCCATCGAGTTTGCTATGCGATTTGATTAAGGCTGACATGTTTCTCGACTCCCATTCTCCTGTTTTCTCCCTCTAACATTGATCCCCTTACTAACCAGGAACGTATCTATGTCTGCCTTAACTACACTCAATGTCTTGCCCTCCACAGCATTCTGCAGCAATGAGTTCCACAGATTAACTACTATCTGGCTGAAGATATTCCTCTTCATCTCAGTTGTAGAGTCATAGACACCTACAACATGGAGACAGGCCCTTCGGCCCAAACTAGTCCATGCCGACCACAATGTCCATCCATCCACTCTAACCCCATTTCCCTGCATTTGGCCCATATACGTCTTGACCTTTCCTATCCCTTTACTCTGAGACTAGGCCCTTGGCTCTTAGTCTGTCTTGGTAGTGGAAACATTTTCTCCACATCCACTTTATCCAGGCCTCTCAGTATTCTGTAAGTTTCAGTTAGATCTCCCCTTCCCATCCTTCTAAATTCAATCGAGTACAGACCCAAAGGCCTCAACCACTCCTCATATGACAAGCCCTTCATCCCTGGGATTATTCTTCTAAATCTTCCAATACCAGCACAACATTCCTTAGATACAGGGCCCAAAACCACTCACAATAATCCAAATGTGGTCCAACCAGAACCTTGTACAATTTCAGCAGTACATCTCTTTTCTTATATTCTAGCCCTCTTGAAATGAATGCTAACATTACATTTGTCTTTCTGACTGCCAACTGAAACTGCATGTTCACCTTACAAGAATCCTGAATTAGGATTCCCAAATCCCTTTATGCTTCAAATTTCTGAGGCTTCCCATTTAAAAAATAGTCTATAACTTCATTCTTCCTACCAAAGTGCATAACCACAGGCTTTCCCACATTGTATTCCATCTGCCACTTCTTTGCCTACTCTTGTAGCCTGTCCAAGACCTTCTGCAGCCTCCCAAGTTCCTCAACACGATCTGCACCTCCACCTATCTTTGCGTCATATGCAAAATTGTCCTGTGTAGGAGAGCTCCATGTCTCCAGCAAGCTTTGGGAAAATTTCCAATATCAGGAATGAAGATTGGATTCCTGACATGCATAGACTGCCACCATGTTTCCAATGTTTTTCACATTTCTATCCAATGTGGGTCCAGAAAAATTGGCCTGAGGTATCAAAATGTCAGTGAGTGCGAATCTTCCTAACCTTACTTTAGTTTGCCAGATGAACATAAAATGATCCCTTAATAATTTATGAACTTCACTCTACTTATTATGCATTGCACAGTGCTAACATCACAAATGCAACAGAATTAAATTGCAGACTCTCCTGTTTTTCAAACCCTGCCATCCACTATTCTTCTAACCCTCTGCCATCCATATCCTTGACTGATCTTTAGACCACTGCCTGTATCCATTTCTTGAAATAACATAGCAGCAGAACACATTAAGGGACATCTGACAATTTAGTATAACAGGACACAGCCTGGAAATTTGACCTCAGTGAAAGACTTGTGCATGTTTGTCAGGGTTCCAGGTGGCAAGTTTCAGATTTGATCGGATTGTATACGCATGTTCATTATCACTGCTTCAGCTATTGTTGCTTAACTGTACAATTCAATTCTACATTTCTGCTAAGGATTAAGTATACACAAAAATAAAGTAAAGGCCAAATGAAGCTTTATGACCTTTCTTTTAAGATGGTGCCAGTATTGTTCGTGGCAACCATTCGAGACTGAGGTAAGAAGAATAAATTGATAAAAGGCAGAAGATTTCAATGTTAGAAACATTTAGAAATGGTTTAGAAAGCACAAGCATGAATGAGCTGTTAGATTCCCCTGAATGCCTGAAGGACGTTCAATTTTATTGCCATTTTGCCGTACTTTTTGTAAAATTGTCAATACGGGATTTAGCTACTTCTGTTTTGAGTTTGTCATTTTGGGAAATCCTTAAGAGAAGCATAGAACATAGAACATAGCACAGTACAGCACAGAACAGGCCCTTCAGCCCACGATGTTGTGCCGACCATTGATCCTCATGTATGCACCCTCAAATTTCTGTAACCATATGCATGTCCAGCAGTCTCTTAAATGTCCCCAATGACCTTGCTTCCACAACTGCTGCTGACAACACATTCCATGCTCTCACAGCTCTCTGTGTAAAGAACCCGCCTCTGACATCCCCTCTATACTTTCCTCCAACCAGCTTAAAACTATGACCCCTCGTGTTAGCCATTTCTGCCTGGGAAATAGTCTCTGGCAATTGACTCTACCTATGCCTCTCATTATCTTGTATACCTCAATTAGGTCCCCTCTCCTCCTCCTTTTCTCCAATGAAAAGCAGTTGAATACAATTGCAGAATGCCGAAGAGTTGTGTTTCTAGAGCCATTGAACCAGATTATGGATTTTGTCATTTAAAGGCCAGGCCAATGGAAAATGGGAGAAAAAGAATTACAGAGAAACACACTATTCCAGCAAATGAGCTCACGTCTGTATTTATATCCCATATAAGCCTCTTCTTATTTCAAAAACCTTCACTATGCTGACCCCTTCTCCCTCATATATACTTCAAGCCTCTCCTTGAATGTTTCAATGCTGTGTACTTTAACCCTTCTATGTGACAGGGAGCTCCTCATTTTCACAGCGTTGAAAAAGTAAATTCATTCCAAATTCTTTCTTTGGATTTATTACTACCTTCTGTCAATTGTTTTTCTCTTACATCCAGAAATGATATCACACGCAACCGAATGTCAACCCCTATTACCAAATCACCCGTGGTATTTTTTTATCTGTTAACCACCTTCTGGCAATATTACCCACACTGGCCCACTCACAGGTGGAAACAATTTCTGAAACACCCACTTTTGTACAACTCTTCATCACTCGAAAGACCACTATCAGGTATCTTCCAAACCTTTCTCTCTCCCGAGAAACGGACAAGACTTGCACTTTTCTCAATCCGAGGATATCCCAAAAGCTTGCCAGCTACTTTTGAGATGTAGTCACTTTTGTAATGTAGGGAATTTGCACACAGCAAGCAGCCACTACCAAAATGATAATAGCTGACGGGTTGTATGTTGCTGAATGAAGGAGAAATATCAGCCAGGAAACTTAACTCCTCTCTGCTTCCTCAAAATTATACCAAAATATCCATTGCATTGGTACAGTCGTGGGAAGCATCAAGGATCAGGAAGTCCACGGTGTGGATGTCTGCCAGTCCCTTAAGGGGGTGGAGATAGATAAAGTGGTTAAGAAGGCATTTGGAATAATTGCCTTTATTAGCTAATTAATCTTAATTATTAAAGCAAAATCAGCAGCATCGCACACTTAAGTTTCAATGAGATGCCACTTTGCTAAAAACAAATCAAATCAAAATATGAGCTGAGTGCTGAGGATCACTGAATCCAAAATGCGAACCCTGCTTTCGCTCCACAGATGCTACGAGACCTGTTGAGCCTTTCCAGCAATTTGTGTTTTTGGTTCCAAAATGTGATCTATCAGATCAGAACGATGATTGTGAAACCACTGTCGAATGTACAAAAACTCATCTGTTTCATTAATGTCCTTGAGGGAAGGAAACTGCCATCTTCAGCTGGTCTGTTTGTCATGTGACTCCAGACCCACAGCAATGTGGTTGACTCTTAACTGCGCTCTGGGCAATTAGGGGTGGATAATAAACACTAGCTGAGCCAGCCAAATGTACAAGGCATTTGGGGCTGTAATGAAACATATAAATAAGGACATATAAGATAATTTAGATAGCTGTAAGGAGTGCATTGTGTAAGTGACAAAATGCGCAGATGGAATTGGTATTTACATTTTCTGCTTATGTATACTAAATGGTATATTCTTGTTCATATTTGTCTTTTAACTATGATCTGAATATTATTTTGATCTGAATTAAAATATGACATTTTGACGAGGATCTGACTTGTTGAGTAATAACACCAGTTGGGATAAAAACATGAGCATGTCTAAAGTGGGATTTGATTTGGCAACTTTATGATCGAGGCATGACTGAACCAGGGCCACCACAAGGAATAATATCAGTCCACTTCCAAACTGGGTTTTGCATTAAGTGCAGCTGGGATACCTTTCTAGGAGCCTGTCACTCTAGTGCATAATGGTCATTGGAGACCAAGATGTGCCTGCTTTTACATCACTGCCACATTCCAGGGTTTAAAGATCCAAAAAAAACCATTTTGATAATGATGGAATGTAACTATGTAATATAAGTAGGTGAGAGAATATTGTGGACAGGTGGCAGTATGAATGATGGTTACAAGGAGGTAAGTTGACATGGGGATCATGTTAGGATGGTGAATGAAGGGATAGGATGGTAGATAGGTGAGGGGGGGTTAGCATGGTAGAAGGATAGGGTGTAATGTAGCTGGGGAGATAGAGTGGCAAGTAAGTAGGTGATGGTGTCGGGATGGAACAGGGTAAGGGGTACAGGATGTAACATGGATGAGTGGTTAAGATGGAAGGTTAGATGGGGGTTACGAATCATGGTTTTGGGTTGTAGTGGAAGGTGCTTCGGTCTCAGCATGGGAAGGTCGGTGGTGACTTGGGAAGCTGGGGTGGGGGGGATTAGGATAGTGACATCAAGTGAATTTGGGGTTGGTTGAGGATCAGGTTGGGCGTTGTGTAGTTGTTGGGTGACATTGCGGTAGGAGAAAGTGGTAAGTTGGTAAGATGGTCAATCATAAATTAGGGATTGAGGAGGAGTGGGAGAAAGTGAGGTGTGGTCAGCCTTATAGAGTCATAGAGTCATACAGTATGGAAACAGACCCTTCAGTTCAATTCGTCCATGCCAACCCAAGTTTCCCAAACCAAACTTATCCCACTTACCTGTGTTAGGCCCATACAGTTCCCCAAGAGTTAGAACAGTTTCTCATCCTTTAACATTTAATAGGTCACTATTGAAGTATCTAAGTACAAATGTTTGATAGTTTCAAATTCTAACTCATAACTGGAGACTTGTTAGAGGGTTCCAAACACCAGAGATTTATTTAAAAATTCATTCATGGGATGAGGGTTTGTTCAGCCAAGTCAGTATTTACTGCCCATTCCTAATTTCCTACAGAGAAGTTTAAGAGTCATCCATCTTGCTGTGGATCTGGGGTCACATGTAGGCCAGCCAGGTAATGATGGCAGATTTCTTCCCTAAAGGGCATCAGTCAGTGCGATAGGATTTTTTATTGATTGACAATGAATTCATAATCATCATTTGACTCATAATTCAAGATTTTCATTGGATTGAAATTCCACCATCTGCTCTGGTGGGATTCGAACTCAGGACCCCCAAGACATTACGTGGGTGTCTGGATTAATAGTCTAGTGATAAGACCACTAGACCATTAACGGCCTTATTGTGGCCCATCAAAACTTTAAACTGCCCTGGTAATTTCCAGTCAGTTAATGTATCCAACTGTCCATGATGTCCTGCGACTTGGCATAGAACATAGAACATAGAACAATACAGCACAGAACAGGCCCTTCGGCCCACGATGCTGTGCCGAACTTCTAACCTAGATTAAGTACCCATCCATGTACCTATCCAAATGCCGCTTAAAGGTCGCCAATGATTCCGACTCTACCACTCCCACGGGCATGCATTCCATGCCCCCACCACTCTCTGGGTAAAGAACCCACCCCTGACATCTCCCCTATACCTTCCACCCTTCACCTTAAATTTATGTCCCCTTGTAACACTCTGTTGTACCCGGGGAAAAAGTTTCTGACTGTCTAGTTTGCCTTCATTGCTCAGTCCTGAAAGTATAGGATTTGGTAATTCATGTTGAGGGTACACAGGATATTGGTGAGGCCTCTTCTGGAATACTGTGTCTAGTTCCGATCATCCAGTTATGGGAAGGATATTATTAAGCTGGAAAGGGTTCAGAAGAGATTTACCAGGATTTTGCCAGTAATGGAAGGTTTGAATTAAAAAGAAAGGATGGATAGGCTGGGATTCTTTTCTAGATTAGAGTGGTGCTGGAAAAGCACAGCAAGGCAGGCAGCATCTGAGGAGCAGGAAAATCGATATTTCGGGCAAAAGCCCTTCGTCAGGAATGCGACAGGGAGCCTCCAGTGTGGAGAGATAAATGGGAGGGGGGGGGGGTGGGGCTGGGGAGAATGTAGCGGGAAAGTGATATGAAGGTGAGGGAGAAGGGAGAAGTTAATCAAAAGAAATGAAACTGCACAGTCCAGATAGAACAGCTGTCAAGATTAAAGCTATGCTCCTAGTAACACTGAAACACAAATGGTCTAAGATCGGGAAGAATGTATAATTCATTCACAATCAAGACAGCTCACCCATGAGCAAGAATGCATGTTCTACCTTCAACCTTCTACAAAAGGTCAAAGAAGGTGAAAGCACAGCAGTGAAAGTTCCTGTGAGACGTGTATCCTAAGTTTTCCAGAGGACTAGGGAAACTCAATACCAAATATGGTATCATGTTAAAGAAGGATAAGCCATTATGTTACTAAATAGCCAGGAAGATTCCACAACTCTTCATGAAACTAGTACAGAAGCAACCTGAGGAAATGATCAGAATGAGCATCATTTCCTTGCAGAAACCAGCTGAATGTTCAGGTATAGTGACTATGCACAAAGCCAATGTGTCCCTCAGAATTCCTGTTGCACTTCCAATGTTCAACAAGGCACAAGTGAGGAAAGTCCACCCCGTGCCTCAACTCAATGCTAATGCTGGATTCTGACAGGTGCCTTTAGATGAGTAATCAAGACTACATGCTACATTTGTAACTCCATGTTTGGAAATTTGGCTCCAGCAGACCACCATTTGGGATTGCCTCAATCCCAGAGATTTTCTAGTGGACAACATCCAATATTTCTCATGGGTTATAATGTGTCATGAATGAATTTTGTTACAGGAGGAGATAGTCAAGGTACATGACCAGAGGGTCCGTGCATCTACAACCTGAAGGACATATAGAGTCATGGAGTGCATTCGCTTTCTTAATCACAGATTCAACCTGCATGTTTACCTTTAGAGAATCCTCAACTAGCACTCCCAGATCCCTCTGTACTTTGGCTTTATTAATTTTCTCACCGTTTAGAAAGTAGTCCATGTTTGTATTCTTTTTTCCAAAGTGCAAGACCTTGCATTTGCTCACATTGAACTTTATCAGCCATTTCCTTGACCACTCTCCCAAACTGTCTAGATCCTTCTGCAGCCTCCCCACCTCCTCAGTACTACCTGATTGTCCACCTATCTTCGTATCATCGGCAAACTTCGCTAGAATGCCCCCAATCCCTTCATCCACATCATTAATATATAACATGAACAGCTGCGACTCCAACACTGAACCCTGTGGGACACCACTTGTCACCGGCTACTATTCCGAAAAAGAACCTCTTATCCCAACTCTCTGTCTTCTGTCAGACAGCCAATCCTCAATCCATGCCAGTAGCTCACCTCGAACACCATGGGCCCTTACCTTACTCAGTAGCATCCCGTGTGGCACCCTATCAAATGCCTTTTGGAAGTCTAAATAGACCACATCCACTGGGTTTCCCTGGTCTAACCTACTTGTCACCTCTTCAAAGAATTAAAGAGGGGAGTTGAAATGTTGGGCCACGGGGCAGTAGGATCAATTGGTGCGGGTGTCCTTTTCTTACTGAGGCATAGGAGATTGAGAGGCAAACTGATAGAAGGTTTTAAAGTAATGAGGGGCATTGAATGGGGATTTTGAGACAAGGGGGCTCATTATTTACATGAGGAGAGAGATTTCAAAATACATTAGACGCAAACTTTTTACATAAAGGGTGGTTTGCGAGTGGAATGAACTTCCTGAGGAAGTGGTGGATGCGGGTATAGTTACAATATTTAAAAGACATTTGGATAGGTACATAAATAGGAAAGGTTTGGAAGGATATGGGCCAGGAGCAGGCAGGTGGGACTAGTTTAGCTTATGTTTGGCATGGATAGAAGGGTCTGTTTCCTGAGAATTGGAGGCTGGCTAATGTTATACCACTTTTTAAGAAAGGTGGGAGAGAGAAAGCAGGAAATTATAGACCAGTTAGTCTGACCTCATTGGTGGGAAAGATGCTGGAGTCATAAAGGATGAAATTACGGCACATCTGGATAGTAGTAACAGGATAGGACAGAGTCAGCATGGATTTATGAAGGGGAAATCATGCTTGACTAATCTTCTTGAATTTTTTGAAGATGTAACTCTGGAGATGGATGAGGGAGATCCAGTAGATGTAGTGTACCTGGACTTTCAGAAAGCTTTTGATAAAGTCCTACACAGGAGGTTGGTGAGTAAAATTAGGGCGCATGGTATTGGGGGCAAAGTACTAGATTGGATTGAAAATTGGTTGGCTGATAGGAAACAAAGGGTAGTGATAAACGGCTCCATTTCGGAATGGCAGGCAGTGACCAGTGGGGTACCGCAGGGATCCGTGCTGGGACCACAGCTTTTTACAATATATGTTAATGATATAGAAAATGGTATCAGCAATAACATTAGCAAATTCGCTGATGATGCAAAGCTGGGTGGCAGGGTGAAATGTGATGAGGATGTTAGGAGATTACAGGGTGACCTGGACAAGTTAGGTGAGTGGTCAGATGCATGGCAGATGCAGTTTAATGTGGATAAATATATGGTTATCCACTTTGGTGGCGAGAACAGAAAGGCAGATTGCTACCTCAATGGAATCAATTTAGATAAAGGGGCAGTACAGAGAGATCTGGGTGTTCTCGTACACCAGTCAATGAAGG
>NC_057710.1:18628611-18638426 GCF_004010195.1 Chiloscyllium plagiosum
GGATTGGACATTCTGGAGGCAGGAAACATGTTTCCGCTGATGGGTGAGTACCGAACCTGAGGACACAGCTTAAAAATACGGGGTAGACCATTTAGGACAGAGATGAGGAGAAACTTGTTCACCCAGAGAGTGGTGGCTGTGTGGAATGCTCTGTCCCAGAGGGCAGTGGAGGCCCAGTCTCTGGATTCATTTAAGAAAGAGTTGGATAGAGCTCTCAAAGATAGTGGAATCAAGGGTTATGGAGATAAGGCAGGAAGAGGATACTGATTAGGAATGATCAGTCATGATCATATTGAATGGCGGTGCAGGCTCGAAGGGCTGAATGGCCTACTCCTGCACCTATTGTCTATTGTCTATTGTTTCCGTGATATATGACTCTATGATTATGTTGTTCTATGCGAAACAGCAGCCTTCCAATCAGGAGATATAGGCCAAAGTGACTACTCCCTTGGAACAAACTATGTCCAGTAAAGATTTTAGAGAGGCCTATAAAATTGAATAGGTGTTTTGACAGAGAGCACAATCAAACAAAGTTCACATATGCATGGAGTAATTTGTAAGGGATCTGGATTGTCACAAAGACAGAGAGGTCAGAGGTTAGGAGAAAATGCTTTGCACATGAATATGTTGACACATGGCACATTTGTCACAGTTGGGTAGTCAATGCTGAGCATATATCTTGGAAATCAAGGAATATTGGAGAAAGGGAGAAGTCTGATGAGCTCACTGTATAGTTCAGTCAGTTTGGATTGCTCTATCAAACAGTTATTAGACATGATGGGATGAGTGACCTCTATTCAAAGAATCATTGAACTAAGGAGTACAGAGAAGTTCCGTTGGTCCATCAAGTCTGCACTATCAAAACTACACTTTGACCTATACTTTGCTGCACTAGGCCCATAGCCTTGAATGTTATGACACTTTGGGTCCAAGTACTTTCTAAAGGTTGTGAGGTGACCCAGCTCAATTACCCTCCCAGGCAGTGCATCCCAAACCCCTATCAGCCTCTGGGTGAAAAAGATTTCCCTCAAATCTCCTCAGAACTTACTGCCTTTCACTTTAGGGTGGCATGGTGGCTCAGTGGTTAGCATTTCTACCTCACAGTACCAGAGACCCTGACTCAGGCCTTGGGTGACTGTCCTATATGGAATGTTCCATTCTCCCTGTGTCTGTTTGGGTTTCTACCGAGTGCTCCGGTTTCCCCTCACAGTCCGAAGATGTGCAGGTTAGGTGGATTAGCCATGGAAAATGTGGGTTATTGGGCTAGGGTGAGGGGGTTGGGAGTATCTGGATGGGATGCACTTCAGATGATCGATGTGGACTTGATAGGCCGAATGGCCTCTTTCTGCCAGTTTCTATGATTCCCTCTGCTTTAAAGAAAACAACCTGACCTTATCCCACCTCTCTTAAAGGCTGAAATGTTCCATACCAGGCAACATCCTGGTTAATCTCCTTTGCACTCCCTCCAGTGAAAACACATCCTTCCTACAATGCAGTGGCCAGAACTACACACAGTAGTCCAGCTGTGGCCTAACCAAAGTTCTGCACAGCTCCAACATAACTTTCCTGTTCTTATGATCCATGCCACAATTAATAAATAAAGGTAAAATTAACTACAAAGATATGGGGGAGAAGATGCCCAGTTGATTCGATGGTGAGCCTAGCAGGGAAGGTGGTGGAGCAGCAATGGCAGAGGTTCTGGGGGTAATTTGGAAAATACAACCGAAATTCATTCCATGGAAAATGTGTATACTAAGGGGAGGATGAGGCAACCTGTGACAGACAAGGGAATTCAGGGTCGGCATGAAAGCGAAAAAAAAGCATACAATATGGTGAAGATTTATGGGAAGTCGGAGAATGGGAAGCCTTTAAAAACCAGCAGAAAACAACTAAAAAAGTAATACAGGGAGAGAAAATTAAATATGAGAGTAAGCTAGCTAGCAATATGAAATAATATGAAAAAATTGTAGGAGGTTTTTTCAGATAGATATAAAGTAAGAGTCAGGCAAGAGTGGACATTGGACTGCTGGAAAATGAGCCAGAGAAGTAGTAATGGAGATCAAAGAAATGGTGGAGGATATGTATAGACACTTATTAACATGGAATCATAGAATCCCTGCAGTGCTCAAACACGCCACTTGTCCCATTTGATATGCACCGACCCCCTGAAGAGCATCCCAAACAGAAGCTGCCCTCCACCTATGTCCATAACACGTATTCCTATGGCTAATCCATCTAACCTGTACATCCCTGGACACTACAGACAATTTAACACAGCCAATCCACCTATCCTATACATCCTTGGAATTTGCATCAGTTTTCACAGTGGGAGACGCCTGCAGCATACCAGAACTTCAAAACAGCGGAGGTATGGGTAGGGGCCAGCACTAAGAAGAAGGTACTGGGGAAGCTGAAAGGTCTGAAACTGGAGAAATCATCTGAACCCCGTGGGCTGTACCCCAGGAGTTCTGAAAGAGATAACTGTGGTGATATTTCAGGAATCACTGAAGTAAGGGAAGATCCCAGAGGACTGAGACATGACAAATGTAACTCCCTTGTTTAAGAAGAGAGGGAGGCAGGAGACAATAAACTATGAACTAAGTAAGCCTGACCTCAGTCATTGGTAAGATTTTAGAGTCCATTATTAAGGAAGAGATTGCAGAGTACTTAGAAGTGGATGGTAAAATAGGGCTGATGTCTGAATGGCTTTGTCAAGAGGAGGTTATAACTGACAAATCTGTTGGAATTCTTTCAGGAGTTAATGAATAAGTTAGACAAAGGAGGGTCAGTGCATATGGGCTATCTAGATTTCCAGAAGATCTTTGATAAGGTGCCACACAGAAGACTGCTAAATAAGACAAGAGCCTGTGGTGTTAGGGGTAAGGTATTGCATGGATAGAGGATTGGCTGACTGGCAGAAGGCAGATAGTGGGGATCTCAGGATGGCAACTGGTGACTAATGGAGTTTCGCAGGAATCAATGTTGGGACCACAACTATTATTAGAGGCCGCAATCACCTAGTGATATTATCACTTAATCCAGAGACCCAAGTAATGATCTGGGGAACTGAGTTTAAATCCCACCATGGTGGATTGTGGAATTTGAATTGAATAAAAATCTAGAATTCAGAGACTAATGATGACCATGCAACTATTGTCAATCGTTGGAAATGCCCATCTGGCTCTTATGTACTTAAGGGAATGAAATCTGGTCAGGCCTACATGTGACTCCTTACTCACAGCAATATGGTCAACTCTGAACTGCTCTCTGAGCAATGAGGATTAGACAATAAATGCTGGGCCTAGCCAGAGCCGCTCTCATCCTGGGAATGAATAAACAAAATTCACATTGTGCATCAACAATCTAGACAGAGAAACTGAGGGTATTCTTGTTAAGTTTTCAGATGACACAAAGATAGGTGGAGGGACGGGTAGTGTTGAAAAAGTAGGGAAGCTGTGAATAAAGTTGGACAGGCAAGAAGAGTGGGCAAAGAAGTGGCAGATGGAATACAATGTGGAAAAGTGTGAGGTTATGCACTTTGGTTGGAAGAACAGAGGGGAAAGGCTGGGGAAATCTGAAGGACAAAGGCACTGGGAGTCCGAGTTCAGAATTAACATAAGGTTAATTTGCAGATTCATTTGGCAGGTAGGAAGGCAATGCTAGCAAGAAGGCTAGAATACAAGAGCAGAAATGTACTGCGGAGGCTGTTTCAGGTTCTGATGAGTCTGCATTTGGAATATATTGAGCAGTTTTGGTCCCTGTATCAAAGAAAGGATGTGCTGGATTTAGAGGGGGACCAGAGTAGGTTTACAAGAATGATTCTGGGGATGAAGGGCTTGTCATATGAGGAGTGGTTGATGACTCTTGGTTTGTACTCAACAGAGTTTCAAAGAATGAGGGGAATCTCATTCAAACTTACAGAATACTGACACGCCTGGATAGAGTGGATGTGGAGATGTTTCCAATCGATAGGAGAGACTAGGACCCGAGGGCACAGCCACATAGTGAAGGGATGACCCTTTAGAACTAAGATGAGAATGAATTTCTTCAGCCAGAGGGTAGTGTATCTGTGGAATTCATTGCTGCAGAAGGTTATGGAGGTCAAGTCATTTAGTATAAATAAGACAGAGAAAGATAAGTTTTGATTAGTAAGACGATCAAGGATTACAGGGAGAAGGCAGGAGCATGGTATTGAGAAATGTTTCAGCCATGATCAAATGGCAAAACAGACCCAATGAGCCAAATGGCCTCATTCTGCTCCTATATTTTAAAGTCTTGGGGTCTTATAAAGCCAAGCATACTATATGACTTCTAAATTACAGTATTAGCCATTCCTGGCTGCTTCAGGAATCTGTGGACAAGCAACTCAAGATCCTTTTCTTCCTCTGAGCTTCATAGAGTCAAAGAGTCATAGAGTTATCAGCACAGGCACCCTTTGGTCCAACTCATCCATGCCGACCTGATTTCCTAAATTAATCTTGTCCCATTTGCCAGCATTTGTCCCTCCAAACCCTTCTCAATCATATACCATTCCAGATGCCTTTGAAATACTGTAATTGTACCAGCCTTCACCACTTCCTTTCTCAGCTCACTCCATACATGCACCAGCCTCTGCGTGAAAAAGTTGCCCCTTTGGTCCCTTTTAAATCTTTCTCCTCTTACCTTAAACCTAAGCTTTCTAAATTGGACTCCCTACCCTGAGAAAAATACTTTAGCTATTCATCTTACCCATGGCCCTCATGATGTTATAAACCTCTATAAGGTCACCCCTCAACCTTCAACACTCCAGGTAAAGTAGCTCCAGTTTATTCAGCCTCTCCCTCTAGCTCAAACCCTCCAAACTTGGCAACATCTTTGTAAATCATTTCTGCACCCTTACCAGTTTAACATTTTTCCAATAGTTTCCTACTGTCTTGATATTCTTTTGAGCTGTGCAAATCCATGATCCAAATTTCACATCTTACTTCCTTTTATGGGATGTGGGGGTTGCTGGCTATGTTAGCATTTGTTGCCCTAGTTGACTTTGAGAAGGTGATGGTGAGCTGCCTTCTTGAACCATTACATCCCATGTGATGTCAATACCTTGGGCAAGAGGGACCACTGGCTGGAAATGCCCTCATATTGCCCAGCATTTGTGGCTCCTCCATCCCTTGCCAACACCCCCTCTCTTTAATGAGGGCTGCCTGACAGGCCCTGACATCTCTTGATGCTGAACCCAGTCTTCTTCCAGTTGCAATACCAGCAATGGGGTGGCATGGTGGCTCAGTGGTTAGCACTGCAGCCTCACAGCACAAGGATCCCAGGTTCGATTCCAGCCTCGGGTGCCTGTCTGTGTGGGGTTTGCATATTCTCCCCGTGACTGCGTGGGTTTCCTCCCACAGTCCAAAGGTGTGCAGGTCAGGTGAATTGGCGATGCTAAATTGCCCATAGTGTTAGGTACATTAGTCAGAGGGAAATGGGTCTGGGTGGGTTACTCTTCGGAGGGTCAGTGTGGACTGGTTGAGCTGAAGGACCTGTTTCCACACTGTAGGGAATCTAATCAATTGCCATTGGTCCCAGTGATGCTGGTGAGTCTACTAAGCTCCATTTCTTTCATAAAAATGGCAGCCACTTACTTTCTTAAATTCTCCCTCTCTGAGGTTCTGGGTCTTGAAGATGGCCCAAGTACATTTACTCCCATTTTCAGGCAGGATCCCTGTTAGCAAGAAAAAATAACTCAATCCCCTGTTTGTTTCCAGCCTCTAATGTACGCCAGTCTTGCAACCCTTCAAAATCTGAGAGGCCTGCAGAGCATCTGCAATTTCATTGTTCCACCAATGTTGGCTTTGAGTCATCTACCCGATTCCTAAGCTCAGGAAGTCTGTCTCTGAAGCTCTGCCTTCTTTTTCATCATTAAGTTGCTCCTTCAAGCCTATCATGGATCAAGCTTTTGGTCCCCTGTTCTAATATCTCTTTACATGACTCCTAATATTCTTGGGAAGCCTTTTGACATTGTAAAAAGTTAGCTATTGTGCTGAAAATTGTTTGTTCCTCCTTTAACAGCAGTAAGTGAGCAAATTTAGGTTTTCCAGAATTTAATCAAACTTGGTGTTTAGTTTGGGTTTATGTTGACTTCAAATTCTGCCATCTCTTTTGAAATATAGTCCAGTTAAACCATGTAGGCTTAATGCAACAAATTACAAAATTAAAGCTCAATTGAATATTTTATGAACGCAGTGCAGGAGATGCAGCAGTGACAAATATTCCTGTCAATTCCTTTGTTTATTTTGTTTCCCCAGCTGACACCGAAAGGTTGAGTTCCAGTTATTACTTGTTTATTCTTTTTAAATACCTTATTCTTTCATGTTTTCACAATACAACTACAGTTATGTGACTCGACTCACATTCAGTCTCACAAAAGAAAGCTTGTCAGGAAATGACAGCCATCGGTAGCTCGGCATGAAAGGTTCCAGTGTTTATCAGCACTGCACAGATCTAGCGCTGAGATTCATGATCATATAATTAGCTATTGCTGAGATTGTTAAAAAGATAACTTGACAGGTTATTTTTTTTTAAAGCATGGAATGTATTTACAAATTGGTGCCTCGAAACAAAATTGTTCAAAGCCTTATCCTATTGGGATGTGGGTTGCTTACGGAAGAAAAATAGCTACAACTAAATCAAGGGGGTGCCGAAATCACGTTTGACAAATACGAACAGACAGCCCAGTTCTCTAACGCCACAGGGAGTCACAGTTAGTTAAAAACAACACTTCTTTGTGAGAGTACAATAAAGAAAGCACAGGGAATACACCATGTCACTGATTGGGAATGTTACTGAATACGCCAAATATGATTGTGATGATTATTGACTGTAAGCTGTCAGATATTTATGTGATACCATCAGATTTCAGAGCTTTGTACAACCAAGATTTGATTGAATGCAATAATTATCTGAAATAAATCAAATTAGTTACAAAGCATCTTTAGATTGTGTTCCCAGCAAACCTGTTGAATTGACAGACAAAGTCAAGGCTGCTGCAGTTGCAATTTCCTTCCCACATTCACAATCCATCGGCTCATGAAGACTTCGATCACTCACAACAAACCTGGAGAAGCATTGTTTAAAACATGAGCACCTCTGATGAAGGGCTCTTGCCCGAAACGTCGATTTTCCTGCTCCTCAGATGCTGCCTGACCTTCTGTGCTTTTCAACACCACTCTCTCAACTCTGATCTGCAGCATCTGGAGTCCTCACTTTCTCCTATCTCAAGCCCACCACTACCTACAACATACATAGCAACATTCAGAACTCGAATCATTTCAGGACCTACATAAAACCGAAAGAGTTTTGTTCTTAAATGTTAGCAGTCAATCAAAAAATTCTGTATTGGATTTATTATGCAATATATTTTGGACCAAGCCATGCATTTTCCTTAATGAATTGAATTGAAAGATTTATTGTCACATATATTTCAAAAATAATATAGTGAACAGTGTTAAGTGTCACCACGGTCTGATGCCATTTTGAAGTACTGACTATATTAAAATATATTCATAGAGTTTATCTTTTTTGCCCCTTCTTGTTCCTCTTGAGCCATTTAGTATTGCCATCTGTTCCACAAATAGTGGTACGTCAAAGTCATCCCATATCAAACACTGATCTCATCACTGGTGAAAACAAGTTTTTCATATAAGGGTGAATCAATGGTATCAATGCATTAATAGCATGCCATTGAAGTGATATAACCTCAACATTAATGGCATGGATTTACTTGCATATCCTCAAATCTCATTTACTGCAGTCATCATTCTTGATGTGGTCTCCTCTACATCAGAGAGACTGAACACAACCCCATAGAATGGTTCAGGGAACATCTCTCATCTGCATGCACCAACCAACCCCACCTTCCTGTGACAATCCACTTCAACTGCCCCTCTCACTCCCCTCATGACATGTCCATTCAAACTGGAGGAAGAAAATCTCATCTTCAGCCTCAGGCCCTCACAGCCTCAAAGTTGACTTCACCAGTTTCCAAATCTCCTCACTCCCCACCCCATCCCAGATCCAATCTCCCTCTTGACCTGTCCTACCTATAAACCTTCTTTCCCACCTATCCGCTCTACCCTCCTCCACTGACCTATCACAATCACCTCTCACATGCATTCAACTATCGTCATTTCACCTACCTTTCCCCTAGCCCCACACCTCCCAACTTATGTCTCAGCCCTCTTCCACCTCTCCAGTCCTGATGAAGGGTTATGCCCGAAACATTGACTCTCTTGCTCCTCGGATACTGCCTGATCAGCTGTACCTTTTCCAGCGTGTCACTTTATCGACTGTGACTGTCCAACATCTGCAGTTCTCACTAACTCCTAATTGATGTAATATGACCAAACTTCAAGAGAGAAAATCTGTCTGATAGCTTTGCTATTGTTATGATCCAAGCTGATCATATGACCAGATCAATCAGATCCCAGAAGGAATGGACCATATGTTTAATTATTTTGTTTAGTTAGTTCATATGGTTGTGAAATATATTCATACAATACTGCAGATATCCTTCAATAACAGAATGCTTGTTTATACGGGAAGGAACACAAGTATTAAAACAAAGTTTCAATCTGTGTTCACCATGTATTATAGATAGAGGTAAAAACAATGACTGCAGATGCTGGAAACCAGATTCTGGATTAGTGGTGCTGGAAGATCACAGCAGTTCAGGCAGCATCCAAGGAGCTTCGAAATCGGCGTTTCGGGCAAAAGTCTGGAAGTTCCAGCTCAGCACTGTATTTCCTAATTTCCCCTTCCCCCACCTCACCCTAGTTCCAAGGTTCCAGCTCAGCACTGTCCCCATGACTTTGTCCGGACTTGTCCTACCTATCTCCTTTTCCACCTATCCACTCCACCCTCTCCTCCCTGACCTATCACCTTCATCCCCCTCCCCCTCTCTCCCCACCCCCACCCTCCCCTAGCTTATCTCTCCACGCTTCAGGCTCTCTGCCTTTATTCCTGATGAAGGGCTTTTGCCCGAAACGTCGATTTCGAAACTCCTTGGATGCTGCCTGAATTGCTGTGCTCTTCCAGCACCACTGATCCAGAATGTATTATAGATACTCAAATCCAAAGAAATTATAATCCTATTCAAATTCATTAAATCTTCACTTAACTTAAAATTTTCATGTTCTTCGTCTTGAACTACAGAGGTAATTTTACAATTCCTTCTAACTCTGACAGCTCAAATCTTTCTCAATTCTGGTGACATAAACATTTTCAATCCTACCAAAGGAAGATTTCTATTCCAAACTGTCCTGGTTTAGAAGCTTCACGAGCTAGAAATATATTGTTACAGGGATTATTTGAGCATATCTTTTCAATTTTGAATAAAGATTTGATTTCTTCTGAATAAAAGTCAAAGCAGAAGAAACATTTTATTCACTGTACTCTGCCTATATAAAAAACTCAAAAGTATAAGCATTTTATTCTATTAGATTTGTTTTTTGATTGACATTGCAGTACCGTTGGCAATGATCTTTTCGTCTTCACTGTCAACGGGGGTGGTACTAGGGGACTGGAGAGTGGCGAATGTTGTGCCTCTGTTCTAAAAAGGGAATAGGGATAACCCCAGGAATTACAGGCCAGTTAGTCTTACTTCGGTGGTAGGCAAAGTAATGGAATGGGTACTGAGGGATAGGATTTATGAGTATCTGGAAAGACACTGCTTGATTAGGGACAGCCAGCACAGATTTGTGAGGGGTAGGTCTTGCCTTACAAGTCTTATTGAATTATTTGAGGAGGTGACCAAGCATGTGGACGAGGGTAGAGCAGTGGATGTA
>NC_057710.1:18638708-18664585 GCF_004010195.1 Chiloscyllium plagiosum
CAATAAGCTTCTATCTGCAATTTGAGAGGGAGAGGGTACAGTCGGAAGTGACAGCATTTCTGTTGAATAAAGGGAATTATGGAGCTATGAGGGAGGAGCTGGCCAAAGTTCAATTGTGCAATACCTTAGCAGGGATGACCGTGGAGGAACAATGGCGGATATTTCTGTGTATAATGCAGAAGTTGCAGGATCAGTTCATTCCTAAAAGGAAGAAAGATCCCAGGAGGAGGCATGGGCGGCCGTGGCTGACGAGGGAAGTTAAGAAACATATAAAGTTAAAAGAGAAAAGGGAGAACATAGCAAAGATAATTAGGAAAACTGAGGACTGGGAAGCTTTTAAAGAGCAACAGAGGATTACTAAGAAGGAAATACGCAGAGGAAAAATGAGATATGAAGGTTAACTGGCCAATAATGAGTGGTGGGGGCATGGAATGCGCTGCCTGTGGTAGTGGTAGAGTCAGAATCTTTGGTGACCTTTAAGTGGCAATTGGATAGGTACATGGATGGGTGCTTAAGCTAGGACAAATGTTTGGCACAACATCGTGGGCCGAAGGGCCTGTTCTGTGCTGTATTGTTCTATGTTCTATTTTATTATCACATATACTCAAGAACAAAAGTATAGACGTCTCGTGAAAAATGTATAATATCATCATACAAGGTGCCTTTTTTTAATGTATATATTTATTGAAAACACTTTTCACTCTTTTACAAAAAACCCAAAATGTTATAAAAGTACAAAAGTACAGGAAAGTAGAAATAATATTGTACTATTATAATACAGTAACGTTGAGAATAAATTGCCTACTATTCTTTAAAATACGGTCATCTCTTATTTACTTAACTTAAACCAAATTAGCATAATCTCAAATTAAATAAAATAACATTAAATGAAATTACAATTCACTAATATTAAATTACACTACATTGTACTATATTACATTATCCTACTCGCTGCACCTCCATCAAGGCTCCCGCCCACAGGAGCAGCAGTGATTATACCCTTATTTACTAGGTCTTCACCCCCCCCATCCCCACCCCTTGAGTCCCTGAACCACCATATACGGACCTCGTGGCTACATAAAGGTCCTAATCAGTATCGCCAACAGATCCATGTCGATGCAATTTAGAAAGGGCCACCATGTCTTATAAAATCGTTCTGTTCCATGGCGCACCATACTTGTCAAATAATCTTGAGGGATGTGCTCCATCACATGTTTGTGCCACCGTGCAAGACCTGGAGCCTGTTGCTCCACTGAACTTAAGGGCACCACCACGGGAATTGAGGTAACAGCTGCAGGTGTGCACAACATAATAGGGGAGTACCCTGCCTGTTGTGCTTCCTTTGCTCCCTTTCCCTTGGATGTCTTCATTTCAGCTGCAGATCTGTCTAATCTCAATTTAAAAGGGCTCCAGGTATTCTACCTGCTTTCGATTACAAATTTTCCTCGGGGTGGCTAATGGGGCAGGTGGTTTACTATCCCACCCTGCCTGGGGTATGGCACAGAGCCCAACATAGCAGACTGTTCAGACTGCTGCCATCTTGAATCCCTGACAAGGTGCCATCTTAGGTACAAGTACCTAGGTACAGAAGCTTAAGAGCTGGAAATGTGTTGCTGGAAAAGCGCAGCAGGTCAGGCAGCATCCAGGGAACAGGAGAATCGACGTTTCGGGCATAAGCCGTTTCGGCTTATGCCCGAAACGTCGATTCTCCTGTTCCCTGGATGCTGTCTGACCTGCTGCGCTTTTCCAGCAACACATTTCCAGCTCTGATCTCCAGTATCTGCAGACCTCACTTTCTCCTCACAGAAGCTTAAGAATAAGGTAGAATGAAACAACAAAGTTAAAAGTTAAACATTGAAATAATTATAGTAAAACATACGAAATAAGATTGCAGATCTTCTTAATTTTCGGTAGAAAAATAAAGCAATAAAACTGAAAGTTCAAACACTTTCTTAACTGCTTAGCCAAGGTGGAACCATACTTTGAGGAATCACCTCAAGACCGGAAGTCGACGCTGAGATTGTGCTGGATCGAGAGTCTGCCATGTTGGGCCAAGAGACTGCTATGCCGGGCTAACAGATCACTATGCCAAGCTGGGAGTCACCGCGCCAGGCGGGGAGGACATTATACCAAATTGGGAGGCCACCATGCCAGCCTGGGAGACACCGTACCAGGCTGGGAGGAGCTGCACCTGGCTGGGAGGCCACTATGCCAAGCTGGGAGGCCACCATGCCAGTCTCGGAGGCACCACACCAGGCAGGTAGGTCACCATGCCAAACTGGGAGGCCACCATGCCAGTCTCGGAGGCACCACACCAGGCTGGGAGGCCACCATGCCAAGTAAGGTCTCCCAGGTACTTGACTGCAGCCACATGCCTTTTTCAAACTCATGCATTTAATTCACCCGAGCGACTTTCTGGACTTCTATCCATATTGATTTGCCACTATTTCAAAAATAGTCCAAATTACAAAAAGTATTTGTGTGTATATATATCCTATACAGTTGCTGGTTCACCCTTTTTAAATCTAGATGATTGAAACTTTGTGAACTTGTCTTTTTTTGGGTTATTGCCTTATTGGTGGATTGACCTGAAATTAGAGTATCAAAATGTTTTAATTTGTGTGGATTGGGGTCTATACAAATTAATCAGGGCAGAGAATTCAAGCTTATAAAATGCAGCAACAAAAGGCAAAATGTTGCTACAGATGCTGGATGAAATAAAAGCAAAAATAAATGCTGAAAAATCTTAGCAGGCCAGACAACCTCTGCTTTTATTACTGATGAAGGGCTTTTGCCCGAAACGTCGATTTTGCTGCTCGTCGGATGCTGCCTGAATTGCTGTGCTCTTCCAGCACCACTGATCCAGAACATCTTTGGAGAGATTAACAAAGCTCTGTTTAACTCTCACTAATTTCCTCATTGTTCCCTTGAGTCGACCCTCTTTTGTAACTTTGATAGAATAAGAATGTAAGGAACAGTAGAAACTGCACCCTGTTGAGTCTGTTGTTATAGGATGTGCACATTGCCTTCAGTGAATATTCTTTAAACTGCTATCCATGACTACTCCCCCCGAACATGTGACACATGAGGGTCCATGACTGATCAAGCAGCAGAAACAGCAGTGATAGAAGTCAGGTGTGTTACATTTTGTTGACAGTCAATATGGTCCTGAGTAAGGCTTCAAATAAAGAACCAATCCTTATTGTTTTACCAGTGTTTACATGGTCATCATCAATGATAGGAGCAGGTGGAGGCTATTTCGGCTCTTGAGCTTGGTCCACCATTTAAGAAAATCGTCACTGACTCACTGTTACCTCAACTCCACTTTCCACTGATAACCTTTCACCCTCTGCACACAAAAAGCTATCAAATTGATTGAACCAGGTGATTTGCCAGAGAGATGTTAGAAACAAAGACACACAGCAAGTGTGAACAGGAGTAAGCATTGGATATTGGTTTGAAGCGTGAATTAGTTGACAGACAGGAAACAATAAGTGTGAAAGAGAAATGGGCTTTTCTCCCAGTGGAAGCAGTATGCTCTGTCTACAAGATGCACTGCAGAAATTCACCAAAGGTCCTCAGATAGCACCTTCCAAACCCATGCCCACTTCCATCTGGAAGGACAAGGGCAGCAGATACATGACAACACCACCACCTGCAAGTTCCCTCCAAGTCACACCATACTGAAATATAATGCCATTTCTTCACTGTCACTGGGTCAGTCCTGGAATTCCCTCCCTAATGGTATTGTGGGTCAACCCACAGCAGCTGGATTGCAGGGATTCAAGAAGGCAGCTCATCACCCCTACTTAAGGGCAACTAGGGACGGGCAATAAATGCTGGTTAGCCAATGCTGCCCACATCCCACAAAATGAATAAATTAAGAAAAAGCTGAGAACATTAATTTTCACCCATTATCTTTGTTACTTTCTGCATGATTGTTGCCAGACCTGCCGAGTACTTTCAACATTTTCTATTTTATTTTGGGTTTCCAGCAACAGCAGTATTTGGCTTTTGAGTTTGTAACTCATCTTTTGTTTTGGAAAGAAACCCACAGTTTTGATTGTCGAACCTATAAAATGAGTTACGCTTGTGATTTAAATGTTTTTAACTCTGGGCGCCGTGTAACGCTGTTTGTATTTCACCTTGAGTTAAAAACAAAAGATGGCAGTATATAGTAGTGATACGGCAAAACTTATTATGTTGAGAAGACAAATTGTTTCCAGCAGGGTCAGCAGAGTGGACTGAAATATAATGAAAGGGGAAAGGAGGATCTTTGGAAACTCTCTTTCATGAAGAGCTTGAAAGAGAGAACTAATTGGTGATAGTTATAAACAGCAACAGCCAAAGGTGAAGATTGATAAAGAAATGTTGGAATAAATAATAAAAACATCAATAAAAAGAGGATACTAATTATGACTGAACATTTTTTATTCTGGAATGAACTAGATTGGTGATGAGAATCCTAAAAAGGAGGTAAAATATTTTTTGTTGCAAGCTGACTTTTTTTTTGATGTCGTACATTAGACAAAGCACAAAAAATCTAGATTCAACATAGAGGTTGGTTTAACCCTGCTCACTGGTAGAAAGGTGTTGATGGTGTTGAGTGGGGGAGGGGTGGGAAACACCAGGTGTCAGTGGGGTTCAAGATGGCAGAGGGGTCACACATGTTCCCACTCAACTCCATCCACCATCAGGATGGTTACATCATAGTAGATGCAGCCATTGGTGTGGTGCTCTCACTTTAAGTGAACATAAAACAGTACAGCACAAGAACAGGCTGCTCAGCCCACCATTCTTGTGTTGATCACAATGCCATTCTAAACTAATCCCACCTTCCTGCATTTGGTCTATGTCCCTCCATTCCCTGTCTGTTCATGTGTCTGTCTAAATGCATCTTAAACATTCCTATCATATCTGCTTCTATCACCTCCTCTGGTAGCTTGTTCCAGGCACCTACCACCCTCTGTGTAAAGAACTTGCTACTCACAGCTCTTTTAAACTTTCTCCCTCTCGCTTTAATATTATGCCACCTAGTATTTGACATTTCCACCCTGAGAAAAAGACTTCAACTATTTATCCTAACCATGTCTCATAGTTTTATATACTTCTTTCAGGTCACCCCTCAGCCTTAAATACTCCAGTGAAATCGTTCCAAGTTTTAGAGTGATAGACTAGGCCAGACCATTCAAAACAATCTTAAGCAGGCAGCCCAGACCATAACTTTGCAATTTGTTTCAGTAAGTGAACAGTGAAAATTACCCGGAGTAAGTTAGCTAGGTCGACTACCAGGTTTTAAAACAGACAAAAATTTATTCACAAAATTACACAATGAAACACAGGGAAGAGAATAAAGAACCCCTACAGAACACAATCTATCCAAACTAGACATAATTACGTTGTTCTGAATATACACAACAGTCCCAATAAGCAAACCACCTTTAAAAAAAACAGTAAAAATGGAACAGATGCTTACAGGTTGAAGGTAGAAGGGCAGAAGGACAGAGAGAATCTGCTTCCACATAGCTGAACTCCTAACTAGATCTGGACTAAACTGGTCAGCTAGAGAGCTGACCACTCCCCTTTCATTCTACAGGTCACTTCTACAGGTCACTTCTAAACCATGACCTGAAGTCTCATCTTTTTAGATTACATTACAGTGTGGAAACAGGCCCTTCGGCCCAACAAGTCCACACCAACCCACCGAAGCCCAACCCACCCATACCCCTAATTTACCCCTTACCTAACACTACAGGCAATTTAGTATGGCCAATTCACCTGACCTGCACATCTTTGGACTGTGGGAGGAAACCGGAGCATCCGGAGGAAACCCACGCAGACACGGGGAGAACATGCAAACTCCACACAGTCAGTCGCCTGAGGCGGGAATTGAACCCGGGTCTCTGGCGCTGTGAGGCAGCAGTGCTAACCACTGTGCCACCGTGCCGCCCACCAGTGTTTACATATCAACAAAAAGCCTCTCAAAATCCTTTTCATCTCTGTACTAAACTAGTCTAATCAGAACCAGGAGCTGTTAACGACCCATCTGAAGGAAACCAAGGAGACAGTATCCTTGAAAAAAGGAACAGCTTTTAGAAAACAGGGACCAGCTTTGTGACAAGAGTCACACAGTGTGGAAACACACTTTTTGATCCAACTAGTCCATGCCGAGCATGTTGTCAAACTAAATTAATCTCACTTGCCTGCATTTGGCCCATATCTTTTCACATCTTTCCTATTCATGCATTTATCCAGATACCTTTAAATGTTGTAACTGTACTTGTATTCACTGCTTCATCCAGCCAGCCAGGAGTGTTCCCTTCCACTTAGGGAACACTTCAGCTGTCCAGGAGATTCGTCCTCGGACCTTTGGGTAACCATCCTTTAAGGCAGACTTCAGGACAGCCAATGCCACAAAGTGGTCGAGCAGAGGCTGATAGCCAAGTTTGATACCCGTGGGGATGGCCTCAACCGGGACCTTGGGTTCATGTCACACTACAGGTGACCCAACTGCACTACACGTTCTCTCTCTCTCTCTCTCTCTCTCTCTCTCTCGCAGACCCTCTCTTATACAGAAACTCTCTCATATGCTCACACATCCTCCACATTCACACCCATACACGCACTCTATCACACACTTATACTCCTTTAAACTCACACACTTACACATACACACACTCTCTCACAGACACACCCACATTCACCCACACGCAAAAACGTTTTTGGGGTGAATTTGTACTTGCAGAATTACATTTTAGTTCACTCAAAAACTGCATGAATCCATGTAAGATTCTGTAAATCCCTCTTTTAGAAATAGAATCAGTCTGAATATTGGGGCACAGACAGCCTCACACGGGACACCTCACACCTCAATGCATTATCTGAGCTGACATGGCACCTATTGTTAAAGTTCACTTGAGAAATTAACTTTAAAATAGGTTCTGGGATTTACGTATGAAAGAACTGAAACCAACAAGGTCATTCTCAAAGATGAGTGACTTAACAAACAATCTAGGTCTTTTTCAATGTATCATTTCAGTTGTATCACACTGTAAACTTTTGCTATAAATTCTGTATCTTATGATCTTATACTCCACAACCACCTGATGAAGGAGCAACCCTCTGAAAGCTAGTGCTTCCAAATATAACCTGCTGTCGTATGATTTTTAACTTCATCTAGCAGTTCATTCTACACATGAACCACTCTCTGTATAAACATGGCCTCTCAGGTCCTTTTTAAATCGTTCTCCTCTCACCTTAAAAATATGTCCCTTAGTTTTGAACTTCCCCAACCTGGGAAAAGACCCTCGATATCCACCTTCCTTATGTCCCTCATGATTTTATAAATCTCTATAAGGCTACCTCTCAACCTCCTATGCTCCAGTGAAGAAGGTCCCAGCCTATTTTTGTAAATCAAATCCTACATTCCCAGCAACATCCTGGTAAATCTTTTCTGAGCCCTCTCCAATTTAATAATATCCTTCCAATAACAGGGCAACAGAGTACTCCAGAAGAGGTCACATCAATGTCCTGTGCAACCTCAACATGACTAACTCCTGTCTCAAAGGTCTGAGCAATGAAGGCAAGCATGTTAAATGCCTTCTTAACCTACCTGTGATGCACATTTCAAAGAATTTTGTACCTGAACCCCTAGCTCTCTATGTTCTACAATACTACTCAGGGCCCTATCATCAACTGTGTAAATCCTGCTCTTTTTTGTTTCATCAAAATGCAATACCTTGCATTGATTCAAATTAAACTCCATCTGCCACTCAATTGATCAAGATCTCTTCGTAATCTTAGAGAATTTTCTTCAATGTCCACCATGCCCACCAATTTTGGTGGCATCAGAAAACTTATTAATGATGCCTCTTATATTCTCATCAAAATTGTTTGTATGAATGACAAATTAAGGTAGACCCTGTGGAATATCACTGGTCACAGTTCTCCAGTCTGAAAAACAATCCTCTACCACCAACCTGAGTCTCTACAGTCATTCCTGAAGAAGGGCTTATGCCCGAAACGTTGATTCTCCTGTTCCTTGGATGCTGCCTGACCTGCTGCGCTTTTCCACCAACACATTTTCAGCTCTGATCTCCAGCATCTGGAGTCCTCACTTTCACCTCTCTACAGTCAGACCAATTTTGTATCCAATTGACTAGCTCTACATAAATTCAAAGTTATCTAACTTCACTAATTAGTCTACCACGTGGAACCATGTTTGTCCACCCTCTGCTTAAAGCTAATACACTCTAATCCAGGGAATATCTTGGTAAAACTCTTTTGAACCCTCTCTAAAGCCTCCATGCCCTACCTTTAGAGTGGCGACCAGAACTGCTCACAATAGTTCAAATGTGGCCGAACTAAAGTTATTATACAGCTGGGGTGAGGCGGTGGGGGTCCAGAAAATGACGGAATTTTCATTTCAAAATCATTTTGTGAGTATTCCTTGTGGGCTAAGAGGACCAGGACTGTAATGTGAAGGCTGTTCAATTTAAATTTCTAATGACTTTTCATCTTATTCTGCATATGTGCAGCTTTAAGTCTCTGTTCTTGCACCATGTCTCACTTTAATGTTATCCCATTCAAAGTAATGCAATGTTTTCAAGCCCCATATAGAAACAAATTGAACATACACCTTTTACGACCATAGACTGCAGCACAGAGGCAAGTCGGAAAACAGGAGAGTATAAGGCAATGGTCCTAAAATTGTTGATATTGGAGACTGGATTGGGCTTTACCCAAGCTGATATGCTGCACAGTCTTGAGGACATCATAAGAAACCCAGTTCTAGATCCTGACAGTGTCAGACGTGTTTTCTCTGGCTCCTGTTGGTATTAGAAAAGTATGAGGAGAAAGTGAGGTCTGCAGATGCTGGAGATCAGAGATGGAAATGTGTTGCTGGAAAAGCGCAGCAGGTCAGGCAGCATCTAGGGAACAGGAGAATCGACGTTTCGGGCATTAGCCCTTCTTCAGGAATGACTGTAGAGACTAGAAAAGTATGACTAACAAAGTAAGATGTAACAATTGCTATTCCTATTAATTACATCTTGCTGCTTAGGCAAATGCCCCTTCTTCAAATGGCTCATCCTCTACCATTATTAACTTACAGGGCTTTAGACCCATTACAGAAAGGAGGATCACATCTCATCCCCACTAAAAACTATCAATGGTTGGCTCCATGGAAAAATAACAAGCAGTAACTATTTTATACTGAAACAGCAATGATATTATTTTAAAATAATTGGTATTTGTTCAATGGTATTTGCTGAAGAAGAAATTTAGTGCAAGATCTGACTTTTTCAAATTGTGCCAAATAATCTGAAACATTGCAGGAATCAGGTTTTTCTGTATTCACATAAACAACAGATTGTATTGTAAAAGTGTTGGGAAATGCCTGACACTGGAGTAATTGAAGAGCATTGAACAATTCAAAACCAACACAAACCTGTGAAAAGGTAATTGAGTTGATGTTAGTTAATCAAACCTACATCTCTTTCTAAACTTCAAATGTGATTACAATAATACTATAATGCTGTCAACTGCAGCACAATTCAAACTCTGTTTGTCATATCCTATCGCATTCCAAAGTCAGCATGCCCTTCATCTAGTCCCTTATTCATCAATATGATCTTCCGATGCTCTCAACTAAAGCTTTTCTGAAGGCGAGACACTCAATCTGGCACTCAGTGCCTGTGAGTAAGGAGCCTCTCCTTTTTCGGAGATTAAAATGAACCTATACATATACATATGTAGTGCAACAATCCTGCCCATCACTGAGTTAAGAACTGTAGCAGTGGGAAGAAGTACTTAATTGGGAATTGATTTTCCCTACATAGCCTCAATTGGGCAAGAAGGCCATTAATTTTGCTCAACCCTTGCACTGTCTCGAAACTCTCACTGTGTGCTCTTAATTAATTGCATGGTTCTGTTGGTTTGGATTTTTGGATTGAATAAAGGAAACTAAAAAGACATGAGGGAGGAGTGGCCAGAGTTGATTGAAAGGGGACCCTAGTGGAGAAGATGGTGAAGCAGCTATAGTAGGGGTTTCTGGGGTTAAATTGCGAGGCACAGCAGAAATGTACTAAAGAGAGGATGAGGTAACCGTGGCTGACAAGGGAAGTCAGGGACAGCATAAAGCAAAAGAAAAGCATACAATGTGATCAAGATTATTGGGAAACCAGAGGATTGGGAATCCTTTAAAAAACCAGCAGAGGATAAATAAAAATGCAATAACGGAGGAGAAGGTGAAATATGATTGTAAGCTAGCTAGTGATGCAAAAGAAGGTTTCAAGAGTTTCTTCAGATACTTAAATGGTAAGAGAATGGCAAGAGTGGACATTGACCTGCTGGAAAATGAGGCTGGAGCAGTAGTAACTCATCGCCAGCCATTGGCTCTCTCTAATGAGAGAGTAGCCCTATGATCTGGTAAGGCCATAGTGACATTATTTTTTAAAATTATACTTCAATTGAGGTTGCTGCTGTCAATGTTGACCTGAGTTCGATTATTATTCTCTTTGGTGGTTCTGTGGTTAGTACAACAGACATTTCCTTTTGGTTAATTGGCAGGTCAAAGGCACTCACTGAATAAGACAAACAGTTCATGTTGAGTTGTATTGCATCTTCTCTGTGTTCCAGAAGGACTCAATCAGCCTTTTCTCCCACCGTGTCATAACAGGCCTGAGGGATCAGATCTCTTCCCTGTTCATAGACCTCGGCTGAAGCTTTGCATGGTTTCAATTGCCTCAGTGACCTTGATCTATTCAAGGGTTGGCGATTTTTCCAACAATAACTTATTTTCTTCTGAGAGGTCTTTATGTTGGCCATCTCCAGTAGAACCTCCTGACCACCAAGAAGGCTCTCAAAGTATTCTGGCTCTCAGTGAAAGATGGTTGTTTATACAAAATTGGAGCAGAATTAGACCTTTTAGCCCCTCAAGTCTATTCTGCCATTCGATAAGATGATGGCTGATCTGTTTGTGATTTGAAGTCCACATTACCATCTATTTCTGAGAACCTTTGATTCCCCTGCATCTATCTACTTCTGATTTAAAGATATTTAATGACCGTGGCCTCACTACTTCCTGTGGTAGAGAGTTCAGAAGTCTCATAAACGTCTGATGAGAAAGATGCTTGTCTTCATCTCCATCCTAAAAGGGGGATACCTATTGTAGACATTGTGCATTCCATTCTCACCCCAACCCTGCATTTCAAGACCATTCAGGGCCTTTTACATTTGAACCAATTCATTCCTTCCTCTTATAAACTTCAGGTGAAACGAACCTAGCCATTCAACCTATCCTCAAACAACAGCCCAATCATACCAGATTTCAATCTCGTAAATTTATTTTGAATCACCTCCAATGAATGTATGCCTTTCTTAAATAAAGAGACCCAAAACTGCACAGTATTCAAGACTATATAATTGAGGCATGGCATCCTTACTTTTATGTTTAATTTCTCTTGTGATAAATGATAATATCCCATTAGCCTTCTTCATGACTGGCTGCACCTGCATACCAACATTTTGTATAAGAACAAAATACTGCATGCTGCATCTCCGAAACAAACACAGGAAGTGGTGAAGAGACTCAGCCAATCTGGCAACACCTGTGAAGGGACAAACAGAGTTAATGTTTCAAGACCGCATGACTCTTGGTCCGAACACAGAGCTAACCTTTTGTGACTCACGCACTACAGCTGGAGGGTTTGAGTTAAAAGGAGAGGCTGGATTGACTGCGATTGTTTTCCCTGAAGCATCAGAGGCTGAGGGGTGACCTTATAGAGGTTTATAAAATCATGAAGGATATCAATAACATGAATAGCCATGGTCTTTTTTCAGGAGAGTACAAAACTAGAGGACAGAGGTTTAAGGTGGAGGGGAAAGATTTAAAAGGGACCGGAGGGGAAATCTTTTTATACAGTGGGTGGTTTGTGTATAACATGAGCTCGAGGGTGTGGCACTGGAAAAGCACAGCAGGTCAGGCAGCATCCGAGGAGCAGGAGAATTGATGCTTTGGGCATAAGCCCTTCATCAGGAATGCTTATGTTCGAAATGTTGATTCTCCTGCTCCTCGGATGCTGCCTGACCTGCTGTGCTTTTTCGGTACCACACTCCTCGACTCTGATCTCCAGCATCTGCAGTCCTCACTTTCTCCTTGTATAAAATGAGCTGCCAAAGGAATTTGTAGAAGTTGGTACAATTACAACATTTAAAAGACATTTGGATGGGTAGATAAATAGGATAGATTCAGAGGGATACGGGCCACATGGGACTCGCTCAATTTAGGATAGCTGGTCAACATGGACAAGTTAGACCAAAAGGTCTGTTTCCGTTTTGTATGACTCTATAACATCTCAATTCCCTCCGCTCCTCAGAATTCTGAAGTCATTCATCTGAGAAATAATCTGTTTTGTTTATTCTTCCTGCCAACATGAACAACCTGAAATCTTCCCACATTTCATTCCATCTGCCTGATTTTACCCATTCATTCAACCTATAGACATTCACCTGAAACCTCCATATGAGTTCCTCACAGAGCAGTTTCCTACTTGTCACTTGTGAATTTAGCTACAAAGGCTTCACTCCCTTTATCTAAGATATTGATGTAAACTGTAGAGAGTGTTGGACTCAGCACAAACCCATGAGGACCTTCACTTGTCACATCCTGCCAATTAGACAAAGAGGAGAAAGTGAGGTCTGCAGATGCTGGAGATCAAAGTTGAAACTTTATTGCTGGAACAGCACAGCAGGTCAGGCAGCATCCAGGGAACAGGAGATTCGACGTTTCGGGCACAGGCCCTTCTTCAAATAATTAGACAAAGACTCAATTATGCACATTCTCAGTTCACTGCCAGCCACTTAATCTTCTAACTATTGTTATATTACTTCCTATGCCATTCGCAATAACCTAGAATTGTCTTCTGTAAATTCAAGTTCAATGCCTCTGTTTGAAGTTGGAATGCCTTTAAATGTGAATTTTACAATTATTTCTTCTGTAGCATGAGACCTCAAGTTATGGGCTGCTACAGCAATTATTTCACTTTCCCAAACATAAACTTGTTCTTAAACAAGGACAAACAGTAAGATAGTCAATGGGCATGAAAATGTACAGTTCATGATGCCTAGTGCCCATGTTGATAACAAAAGGACAACCCATGGGATGGGCAATAAATGGTGATGCACCTCTCATGAAGGAATAAAAAAAGAAAATGGCTGAAGGGTTTGTTCTTAGGTAAAATACAAACCGATCTTCCATTGGAGGTGGGAGAAGGTGGCAAGCGTTATTCAGGCTTTGCGAGAAGCTCAATGGCAAAAAAAGAATTCAGACAATTCATCAACATGGCGTTGATTGCTATCCCTAAAACTAACGGATATTATCAAGTGCTTGGAATCAGACAGCAATCCCTGTATGGGGCAGTCTTCATCAGGCGCTGTCTTTGACAAATATACCAAGAGATTGAATGAAGACCCAGGAAAGGGTTCCTGAACACTTCAGCTGAAGAGCAGGATGCTGCCTTTACAACTTTAATGAGACTGACAAACATTTCATCTTCTGGTATCTGGGAATCATTGTTATAGGTGTTTTTTTTTTCTCTAATTTTTATATTCCTAACAAGCGTCTTCATGTATCCTACTTTCTTCTTGCAATGAACCTTTCACTACTTATCTATTACTCTTCATATTTTGACCAATCATCTGACCTGCCACTCATTTTTGCACAGTGATGTAGCCTCAAGACATAAGACCATAAGGTATTGAAGTAGAATTAGATTTTTTGTCCCATCACGGCTGCTCTGTCATTCAATCATGGCTGTTACATTTCTCAACCCCCATCCTCCTGCTTTCTCCCTGTAACCTTGTTCCTCTTACTAATCAATAACCTATCGATTACTGTCTTGAAGTAACTCTATGTCTTGGTCTCCACAGTCCCCTGTGGCAATGTATTCCACAGATTCACCACCCTCTGGCTGCAGATATCCCTTCTCATCTCAGTTCTAAAGGGTTGTCCCTTCATTCTGAGGCTATGCTCTTTGGTCCTTGTCTTGCTTAATAGTGGAAACATCTTCTCCACATCCATTCCATCCAGACATCTCAGTATTCTATAAGTTTCAATCAGATCCCCTTCATCCTTCTAAACCTCCTGGAGGACAGACCCAAGGTCCTGAACTGCTCTTCTTAAGAAAAGCCCTTCATCCCCAGGATCATTCTTGTGAACTTTTTCTGGACACTGTGCAATGCCAGCACATCCTTCCTTAAACGTGGGACTCAAAACTGCTCATAATATTCCAGCTGCTGTCTGGCCAGAGCCTTATTTAGCCTTAGTTGAACATTTCTGTTTTTGTATCCCAGTCTTCTTGAAATGCTGACATTGCATTTGCACTGCTAACTGCACCTACATGTTAATCTGAACAGAATTCTGAACTAGGGCTCCTAGGTCCCTTTGTCCCTTTCCCTATTGGAAAATAGTCAATGCCTCTATTCTTCCTGCCAAAGTGCATAACCTCATACTTGCCTACATTGTATTCCATCTGCCACTTCTTTGCTGACCCTCTTAGCCTGTTCAAGTCCTTCCATAGCCTCCTTGTATCCTCAATACTACCTGGCCCTCCATCCTTGTGCCATCTGCAAATGCAAAAATGCTTTCAGTTCCTTTTCCAGATAGTTAATATACAATGTGACTGACCTCTGTGGAGTTCCAGCAGCCCCTTGCCCCTAACACCATAATTCCTCTCATATTTAAGCGACTCCTCTGTGGCATCTTGTAAAATGCATTCGAGAAACCCAAACTGGCTCTTACAAATGCTTTTATTTTCATTCAATGCTTTCCTTAACTTCTTTAGTTAACCATGAATGGTGAGCCCTCTCTTCAAACCTTTTCTCTAAATTACTAATTGATCACCCATCCTAATATGCCAGTTGTCCTCATGACACTTTAAAACACTAGTCTTAACTCCAATCTTCTCCCCTTCATATTGTGGTTAGATAGGGCTGCCTGAACTCACTGCTCAGTATTCCCAACATTTTCTGTCTTGGTTTAAAACTTCTGGACAGTCACCACCTCCCAATCTGGTTTGGCGGTCAGACCTCAGCTCTGGAGTTCCATACTTTGCTTTAAAATGAGGCTGAGCTACTGAAGGTGCAATTCAGTGGCACAGTGGCTCAGTCATTAGCACTACTGCCTCAGAGCATCAGGGACCTGGGTTTGATTCCAGCCTTGGGCTACTGCTTGTGTGGGGATTGCACGTCTCACTATGTCCATGTGGGTTTCCTTCCACAGGTCAAATTTGTGCAGTTAAGGTAGATTGGGCATGCAAAAGTTTCCATAGCATCCAAAGATATGCATGCTAGGTGGATTAGCTAAAGGAAATGCAGTGTTACAGGGATAGGAGAGAGGGGGAGTGTCTGGGTAGGATGTTCTTCAGAGGGTCAGTATGGACTTGATGGGCTCAATAACCTGCTTCTATATTGTATGGATGATTGAACTGGGGCATTTCAATTCAAAGTCAGCCCGAGCCAGCTGTTTTAGGATTTCCAACTGGCTTGAAAATGGGTAAAGATGAACTAGGTGGAAACAGGAGAGACCACAGACTGCTCAGTGAATTTTGGTCTCTCTTTTATTCACTCGTGGGACATTGGTTAAATATAATTCTCCCCTGCATCTTCTTCACTGGACAAAAGGGTATTACAATCAGGGCCATACTTTTGAGAAACAATTAGTGAATTCTAATTTGCGTAGGTTGAAACCGGTTTTACGGCCCTTCCTGTTAAATGATAACCTGTGACCAATTTGTTTAATATTCCACTTATCTGGTCCTCAATGCCTTACTGTATCCATGTGAAACTGCTTATGTTGCCTGGAGTAAACCACGAAGAATTGTTGGATTGATACCAATTTGCACACACATCTGTTATTGTCCAAAGGAGTAAACTGAAGAATATGTCATTTCTGCAGATGGGTTATAATAAGAAATTGCTCCAAAAGTTTAAAATTCTTAAAAGGTATATATAGTTGCAGCTATTGATCTTCAGTCATATATTATAATTATTTTCTTGGTAAGGTTTTTGAATTGAAGAACTGCTTACCCTTAACATTTCTTCGCAATGAAATCAATTTTTTTCAGCAAATCCTCTAAATCATGGTCACTTTCTGAAAAGGTAGGCAGTTATCTTAACATGTTGCATGCTGTAAAAAACCCACTAATTTTCCATAAAGGGTGCTGAAACCAAAGTAAAGATACACCCTTGAATGATATCTGATCAGGTGTATTTCCTAGATAAAAGTGGTGCTGGAAAAGCACGGCAGGTCAGGCAGCATCCAAGGAGCAGGAAAATCGATGTTTCGGGCAAAAGCCCTTCATCAGGAACATCACCCCGGCTCATGACTCCATCCCCATTTCCCCTTACCATCATGCACACTCCAGTTACAGGCTCCACCCCTACTCCCAGCTCCACACTTACACCATGTCCCAGCTCCCAGCCCTGTCGAGCTTCCACCATCCCCCAGACCTTCCCCTCACTGAGGACAAACTATCAGTCCATATCAAAGGCCTTACCTTTATCCCCCTCCGTCCACGCATCAATGAATTTAATACATGCCGTGACGTCGAACACTCCTTCCGCTGCCTCCGCCTCCGAGCTTACTTTTTCAATCAGGATTCCCGCCCACCTTCCGAGGACCCCTTCACTTGCCTCCAACACATTTCATCCACCTGGACACCCCGCGCTGGCCTATTACCTGCCCTCGACCTCTTCATTTCCAACTGCCGCCGTGTCATTAACCACCTTAACCTGTCTATCCCCCTCCCCCACTCCAACCTCTCACCCTCACAACACGTAGCCCTCCACTCCCTCTGCTCCAATCCCAACCTCACCATCAAATCAGCGAATAAAGGGGGTGCAGTGGTAGTCTGGCGCACTGACCTCCACACCTGTGAAGCCAGACGCCAACTTGAGGACACCTCCTCCTACCTCTCCCTAGACATTGACCCCACCCCCCATCACCAAACCATCATCTCCCAGACCATACAGAACCTCATCACCTCAGGAGATCTCCCACCCACAGCATTCAAACTCATAGTCCGGGAACCCCGCAGAGCCTGGTTCTACCTCCTTCCCAAGATCCACAAGCCTGACCACCCTGGCCAACCCATTGTCTCAGCATGCTCCTGCCCCACTGAACTCATCTCTACCTACCTTGACACTGTCCTAATCCCCCTAGTCCAGGAACTCCCCACATATGTTCGAGTCACCACCCATGCCCTTCACCTCCTCCAAGACTTCTATTTCCCCAGACCCCAATGTCTGATCTTCACCATGAACATCCAATCCCTCTACATCTCCATCTGCCATGACCAGGGCCTCCAAGCCCACTGTTTCTTCCTCTCCCGACGTCCCCAACAGTACCCTTCCACGACACTCTCATTCATTTGGCTGAACTGGTCCTCACCCTTAACAATTTCTCCTCTGAATCCTCCCACTTCCTCTAGACAAAAGGGGTAGCCATGGGCACCCGTATGGGCCCCAGCTATGCCTGTCTCTTTGTTGGCTACGTAGAACATTCCATCTTCTGTAGTTACACTGACACCATTCCACACCTCTTCCTCTGCTACATTGTTAACTGCATCGGCACCACCTCGTGCTCCCGGGAGGAGGTTGAGCAATTCATCAATTTCAACAACACATTCCACCCCGATCTTAAATTCACCTGGACCATCTCTGACACCTCCCTCCCCTTCCTGGACCTCTACATCTCCATCTCCATCTCCATCAATGACGACCGACTTGACAATGACATTTTTTACAAACCCACCGACTCCCACAGCTACCTGGATTACACCTCTTCCCACCCTACCTCCTGCAAAAATGCCATCCCGTATTCCCAATTCTGCTCTCAGGAGGACCAGTTCCACCACAGAACACACCAGATGGCCTCCTTCCTTAAAGATCATAATTTCCCTTCCACCCCACCAACTTCCACATATACCGCATCACTGGTGACATTTCTGCCACCTCCAAACGGACCCCACTACCAGGGATGTATTTCCCCACCCCTATCCACTTTCCACAAAGACCGTTCCCTCCGTGACTACCTGGTCAGGTCCACGCCCCCCGACAACCCACCCTCCCCTCCAGGCACCTTCCCCTGCCACTGCAGGAATTGCAAAACCTGCGCCCACACCTCCCCCCTCACCACCATCCAAGGCTCCAAAAGAGCCTTCCACATCCATCAGAGTTTTACCTGCACATCCACCAATGTCACTGAATAGGATAAACAGGAATCTTTCACTGTTCAAAACAACCCTAAGATTGTATATAGCAAGGTGCGCAATTATATGACTTCTAAGAAGCCTTGTTTAGAAAATGTCCACTGTCCCCAGTGAACTTTCAATGACCTCTTTTAAAGAAGCAACTCCAGACAATTCCACAAATCTTGAAAGAAATCAATTTACCCATGATCCTTCACAACCTAAATACTTCAAACAATATTCAATATAAAGTGACTTTGTAGCACATGACTCAGTATTAACACTTTCAGGCCCAGATGTAACAAAACATTCCCTTTTATGTTTTGGCCTCATTGTTCTTAACTTTCAAATACTATTCAGCCAGTGCATTTCTGATTTTGTCACGGTTCTCATGAGTAAACATTGACCCTCTCCATAGATCCTGTCATACCTGCTGGATTTTGATTTGAATCTAAGAATGTGGTGCTGGAAAAGCACAGCTGGTCAGGCAGCATCCAGAAAGCAGAAGAATCGACATTTCAAGCATAAGCTCTTCATCAAGAATGAGGCTAGTGGCCTAAGGAGACTGAGAGATAAATGGGAAGATTGGAAGGAGAAATTGTTGATGATGAGGACCAGTTCAGCCAAACGAATGACAGTGTCAGTGGAGAGGTACTGGTGGGGATGCTGGAAGAGGAAGATATGGAGTGCTTGAAGGCCTTTGTCATGGCAGACAGAGGAGTATAGGGGCTGGATGTCCATGGTGAAGATGATGCATTGGGGGCCAGGGAAAGGAAAGTCCTGGAGGAGGTGGAGGGCGTGGGTAGTGTTCCAAACATAGTTGGGGAGTTGCTGGACTAGGGCTAACAGGACTGTGTCAAGGTATGCAGAGATAAGTTCGGTGGGGCAGGAGCAGGCTGAGATGATGGGTTGAACAGGACAGTCAGGTTTGTGAATCTTGGGTAGGAGGTAGAGCCGGGAGGTGGGGGGGTATCAGGACTATGAGGTTGGAGGCTGTGGATGGGAGATGCCCTGAGGTGATGAGGTTGCAACTGGACTGTGAGATAATGGTTTGGTAATGGGAGGTGAGGTTGTGGTCGAGGGGGTGGGAAGAGGAGGTGTCCGTGAGTTGGCGCCTGGCTTCAGCGGTGCACCAAATTATCACAGCAGCCCCTTCCTTGTCTGCTGCTTTGGCTGTGATGTTGGGGTTGGAGTGGAGGGAGTAGAGGACTGCACGTTGCGAGGGTGAGAGATTGGAGTGAGTGAGGGGGGTGGACATGTTGAGGCAGCAATGTCACGGCGGCAGTTGGAAATGAAGAGATCGAGGGTGGGTAACGGACCAGCAATGGGTGTCCAGGTGGATGGGGTGTTGGAGGTGGGAGAAGAGGTCCTCGGATGGTGGGCGGGAGTCCTGATTGAAAAAGTGAATACAGAAGAGGAGGCGGCGGAAGAAATATTCAATGTCGCAACACATATCAAATTCATTGATCCAGGAGCATAATGGGATGAAGGTGAGGCCTTTACTGAGGACTGATCATTCATCCTCAATGAAGGGGAAGTCTGGGGGGATGGTAAAAACATAGCAGGGCTGTGAGCTTGGTCCTGGTGCTGGTCCTGGGGCTGGAGGTGGAAGTGGGGGTGGAGACTGTCACTTGGGTGGTTATGGTGGCATCCGCGGAGACGTAAGTAACATAATGTGTGACGTAGGCGATGTCATCAGTGGTGTTCAGGTGAGTGACATCAGTGGGGGTAGATGTGACCTTGCGAGTATGAGGAGACAAAGAGAAAGACTGTGCTGGTAATAAAAGTAAATAATGAGTAAGAAAAATGATTGTCAAATGTACAGTGAAAAGTTTTGTTTTGTATGCTAACCAATCACAACTTAGTTAAAGTTTCAGATCCAGTGACCCTTCTTTAGAATCACTGGACCAGAAACATTAACTCTGATTTCTCTTCACAGATGCTGCCAGACCTGCTGAGTTTTTCCAGCAATTTCTGCTTTGTTTTTGATTTACAGCATCCTCAGTTCTTTCGATTTTTAAATCATACCTGACATATGTATACCAGAGTAATAGAACAGAATGCAGAAATTACTGTTACAGCTACAGAGGGTGCAGAGCAAGATCAACAGTAATAAATGAGAGGTCCATTGATAAGTCTAATAACAGTGGGGAAGAAGTTGTTCTTGAATCTGTTGGTATGTTTTCAAACGTTTGTATCAACGGAAGAGGGGTAGGAGGAGTGGGAGAGGTCTTTGCTTTCCTAAGGCAGTGGGAAGTGTAGTCAGAGTCAATGGAAGGAAGGATAGCGTTTGTGATGGACTGAGCTGGATTCACAACTTAATTTCTTGCAGTCTTGAGCAGAGCAGTTGCCACACCAAGCTGTGATGCATCCAGATAGGTGTATCTATAAAATTTAGGTAAAAACAATGACTGCAGATGCTGGAAACCTCCAAACACACCCCACCACCAGGGATATATTTCCCTCCCCACCTTGTAATTGTTTGAGATCTGAACCCAATACAGTGGTGTCATCACCAAATGTGTGAATCGAGTTAGAGCTGAATTTGGCCACAATTATGACTGTATAATGGGTACCCAGTATTGTATGGGGCTGAGAACAAAGCCTTGCAAGGCAGCGGTGTTGAGGATTATTCTGGAGGAAATGTTGTTGCTTACCCTTACTGTTTTGCAGCACTTCCTTTTTTTTTCCTTTATTTTTGCTAGATTCTTAATACTTTGCATCCCCAGCAAAGAATATATTAATAATTATGCCTGAGTCAATTATGACAGCATCTCAGTCCAATTTCAAGTGTAATTTGTTAACATATCTCATATCAATGCAAGGTTAGACATTGAAAATTACAATAGAATTCATCATTTAGGTTCTAATTATTGCAGCTATTTAAGTGCATCACCATCTCTCTGTCTTTTATTTACAACACTGAAAAATTAGATTCAAACACACAGATTACCACAGATATCATCAAGGGCATCTTTTCCCAAATGTTAATCAACTGGATGTGAACTTGTGACTGACCCAAATAGTTAAAACTTAAAATATGTTTGGTATTAGTTTATTTACTTAGTTTTATATGTTTAATATTTCTTAATAACAAACTGGAGATAGATGGCTACTATTCCGACTTCTTGTGATCTTAAGTTTCTTGACTTGATCTACTCTGTTGAGTTAAGTCAGAACCACAAGTGAAATAAATTTAATCAAAATGGACAAGCCATGATCTAAGTGATGGGTGAATAAATAGTGTTCCTATATAGTCATGCCCAAACAAATTAATTGGTCCATGCTCCATCCATACACACTAATCCAAACACATCCAGCACTTTTCTGATTTTGCTGCATGTTGCCAGCAATCCTGCAGTATTTTCCCTTCTGTGTTTTATGATCTTATTTGATTAGGTTCTCTACAGTGTGGAAACAAGCCCTTCAACCCAACAAGTCCACACCGACCCTCCGAAGTGTAACCCACCCAGACCCATTTCCCTCTGACGAAATGCACCTAACACTATGGGCAATTTAGCATGGCCAATTCACCTGACCTGCACATCTTTGGACTGTGGGAGGTACCTGGAGCACCCAGAGGAAACCCACGCAGACACAGGCAGAACGTGCAAACTTCACACAGACAGTCGCCCGAGGCTGGAATCGAACCTGGGACTCTGGAGCTGTGAGGCAGCAGTGCTAACCACTGAGCCACTGTGCCACTGTGCCACCCACAAGCTTCCCTGCATTGTAGGCCTCCCAGATGTATTTCCAGCACCAATGGATGTCGTTTTCTGAGAAGGCTGTGGACTCCTTCTAGAATCCATTTTGTCTAAAGTTTTTGATTAGATTAGATTCTCTACAGTGTGGAAACAGGCCCTTCAGCCCAACAAGTCCACACCAACCCTCGAAAGAGTAACCCACCCAGTCCCATTTCCCTCTGGCTAATGCACCTATCACTATGGGCAATTTAGCATGGCCAATTCACCTGACTTGCACATCTTTGGATTGTGGGAGGAAACTCATGCAGACACGGGGAGAATGTGCAAACTCCACACAGACAGTCGCCCAAGGCTGGAATCAAACTGGGGACCCTGGTACTGTGAGGCAGCAGTGCTAACCACTGAGCCACCATGGCACATCTAAAAAATAACCTTGAGGCAGGTGTTGTATTTCAATCCTGCTCATTGAATGGGTTGGTGTACACGGTATTAATGTTGAGAGAAGGAACACCAGCTTATGCAATGCTACTTCTTTCGGCAGTCAGAGACCAAGATTCAAATGCCTGTAAACCCATGTTTGGGTTTGATTTTACAGCTTTTTACGTGTAGCTATATCTCTTTTGTAATTTTCCTTTGCAATCTTGATTTAGACAGGATCCTGATGTGCATCTTGTATTGTATCCAATCTCTGATGATCCTGCAATATTTATGCTGCTATGATGTTGCTGTGAAATTGAATTCAGTTGACAGAGGGTTAAATGCGGCAGGGATGTTGATTTGTTGTATTAGTTGAGAAATTGGATTTAGCAGCCTGTCAACATTACTGAATTGTGTCTCAAATCAGCTTTGAGACAACGTGGAGTCACCCAGAATATTGAGAGCTGTTTACACATTTTTATGTTGACTGGTTTCCATTCACTGAGCCTAGCAGGGGGTTTCACTGAATGGACAAGATGGTGACTTTGATCATATAGCTCTGTGAGCCAATCTCAGACACAGAGAGCACAGATAATTCACCAGCAAAATGTTCATTCAGATATTGCATGCAAAAGTATCTGACTTGATGTTTTTGCAGCACATTTCTTCTGACGTGTCTGCTTTTCATTAGGAGAATACACATGAAATTATGGCATCCACTAGGCACAAGAAGTTGTATGGATCTGATTGCTCATCAGATACTGGGTAGCAAAGGTAATACAGGAGTGAGCAGTTGCATCCAATCAAAAGATTAATGAACCTGGATCTGAAATATTGACAGGACTCTACTGATGGATTTTGATTTGTGAAGTCCCAAGTACAGATCAGCTTTGAAATAAGTTCCTGGTTCAATGGTGTCACACAGAGCTATATAACAAAGCAGAGTCCAAACAGTCAGATTGTAACTTTGGGGAGACTGGGCGCCTCCTAGCAGAGCGCTTTAGGGAACATCTCTGGGACACCCGCACCAATCAACTACACCGCCCCATGGCCCAACATTTCAACTCCTCCTCCCACTCTGCCAAGGACATGGAGGTCCTGAGCCTCCTTCACCGCTGTTCCCTCACCACCAGACGCCTGGAGGAAGAACGCCTCATCTTCCGCCTCGGAACACTTCAACCCCAGGGCATCAATGTGGACTTTCAGGCTTACTGCCTTTATTCCTGATGAAGGGCTTTTGCCCGAAACGTTGATTTCGCTGCTCCCTGGATGCTGCCTGAACTGCTGTGCTCTTCCAGCACCACTAATCCAGATTGTAGCTTATAACAGGCCAGGAGAAAGTGAGGACTGCAGATGCTGGAGTTCAGAGTCGAAAAGTGTGGCGCTGGAAAAGCACAGCAGGTCAGACAGGATCCCAGGAGTTCCCCCACATTCCTGATGAATGGCTTATGCCCAAAATGTCAATTCTCCTGCTCCTTGGATGCTGCCTGACCTGCTGTGTTGCTCCAGCGCCACATTTTTCGACTCTGGGGGTCTGACTGTACCTTTTGCAGAGTATGGAGGGGTCTGACTACTATGTGGTGAGGAAAGGTTGGACAAGCTAGCCTTACATCTACCGCATTAAGTGTAAGAGGCAATTATGTTGAAATATAACCTTGGAGGGTCCGGACACGATAAATGTGGAGAGGGTTTATCCTCTTGTAGCAGAATCTAAAACAAGCAGTCATTGTTTAAAAATGAGGGGTTGCCCATTTAAAATAGAGATATGGTGATTTTCCTTCTTACAGAAGATCCTGTTTCTTTGGAACCTTTTCTCCTGAAATAATGGTGGAAGCAGAGTTGTTGAAAAATTTTAAGGTAGAGGTAAACTGCTTCTTTGGAAACAAGATGCTTAAGAAAGATTATCAGAGGATGCTGGGAATGTAGATTTGAGGTTATAATCAGAACAATCTTATTAAATAGTGGAGCAGACACAAAGGCCGAACGGCCTACTCCTCTTTTTAGTATATTTATACTACAGGGTGAATATCAGCAGGTAAAAGGATCCTTACTGATTACAGGCTGTGTCTCAGGGTATTATATCTATTACTGATTATCAGTGAGTCAATGCATTGCAGTTACTTACAAGGAATACCACAACAGAGTTTTACTCCTTTACTGCTAGTTTTCAATGCAATTTTATGAGTTATGTTATTTATTTGATGAAATGAACACACCTTTCCCCTTTAGTTTTCCCACTGCACAGTGCTCACTCACTTTTAATTAGTCCTCCATTGTCTCACCCTCTTTTTCCATTCGAAGGTGTCCTTCCGGTTCTTACAACTCCTCACACATTGGCTGCAGGTGTAAAACTACAATTGAACAATATTTGACGACATAGGATACAACTTTTTCAATGTAAATGCATTTGTAGAATCAGTTGATCAGATGTCATGTGATCAGACATTGCACGATCTGACATCATGTGGCCAAAATGTTGTGGAATCAAATCTTCAGAAAAGTCTCTATCCAGAGGTGGCAATCTGGTTCCATTTACTGACTCATTCATCAGAGAATGGTCGGGTGCATCCAATGCACTTCCATTAGAGTTCAGCCAATTGGGCTGAAGCTATAGCAGCTGCTGAGCGAGTAAATCTATTGTCATCAACGAAGAAGAAAAAACACAGCAAGCTCACTCATTGATGATGGGCAAAGGGTTTATTTGAGTTATTGGGAGGATACAAAGACAGATTAGTCATCCACGGTTCAGGCAAGTCAAAACTCTACATCCACTGTTATGTCCACTCTAACACATTACTCACTATCTACTGGGTATCACTGCACTGTCAGACAGTGGCACGAGGCCACTTGAAAACATTAAGGAGTTGCAACACAATCAGCTTGAACCTGTGAAACAATTCCCATGTTGTCGTACTGACAGCAGCATGAGGGTCTATATATTCCATGGGTTTACTTGTTGAGCTGGTTTCCAGCATTGTTAAAAGTTAAAATACGATTAGTTGTCACTTCTGTTGTCAGTAACATTAAGTACCAGACTTCAGGGCTGCAGAACTATCACCGATGCCCACAGAATAAATAAGGTTTCAGTTTTCCCTTGAAAGCACAATCCTAATATCCTAATGCTGTCAGTTATTAGTATGATTACAAAATAAATAAAAGACCATTGAACTTATATGTTGTGCTTCAAACTACACCAAAAGAATGAACATATCTGCTTTATGCTTTTAATGTCCAGTATTGAATTTTTTTGTAACATATAAGCATTGATATTAAAGCCCTATAAGCTTAACACACAGATCAGGTTAGCAAGCTATGTAGCCATTTTAGCTCCATCACACTTTATTCCCTCATTTAACAATAGCAATGCTGGACTCAAATACATTTTAAATCTAAAATTTAAACCCAGCTCCGAATTCAACATCAAACCAGTCCCGATTCATTTAGGGCTCAGTTAATGATTTTGTCTTGCATCTGAGGAGCATCGTACAGGTTGCTTCACTAAAACTTA
>NC_057710.1:18665085-18765181 GCF_004010195.1 Chiloscyllium plagiosum
AGCTCAAAACTTCCAAACCCAGCAACATTCTTGTAAATCTTTTCTGAACCATTTCAAGTTTAACAACATCTTTCCTACAGCAGGGAGGTCAGGATTGAATGCAGTATTCTAAAAGTGGCCGAACCAATGTCCTGTACAGCTGCAGCATGACATCCCATTTCCTATACTCAATGCCCTATATGTGAGTGCATTGCGCGCCCCCCCCCACCCCCAACATCTTCAGAATAGGTTCTGTCAACTCTAGGTGAAGAGTATCAGCAGCAAATGCTCCCTTATACTCAACCCATTTATAGAAGATACCAAACCCTTCTTAAGATCAACTGAAGTTGATACTGTCATCTAAAGCACAATACTTTGATACTGCTCCAGCAACCATTCCAAGAGTAACTTTACTTTCAAACAGGTGTATACAGTATCATATGAGACTGATACAACCAATATGTGAATTAGATGATATCAAAAGAAAGAAACTTGTCCTCTAAATTGTAGTACTTCCAATGTGTACCTATAGTTGCGGTACAAAAACATCTGGCTAGCCAATTTATACACAGCGAACTCCCACAAAGACCAATGTGATAATGTTAGTGACTGAAGAACAAGGATTGTCCCGACACTTTGGAGATGTCCCCTGTTCTTCTTTTCAAAATAAAAAAATTCCAACTATCAATTTGAGAAAGAACAAGAAGCTTAACAGGACAGTAAACAAGTGACTGACCTGTTCCATGGCAGAAGAAGTTAAAATCAATCTGCCTGTTTGACTTTTATCACTCAGTTAGCACTCGACTCTCAGGATTGGGCCCTATTACAATTATTTGTCCTTCATTTGAAGAGAATGATCTCTTTCATACGACCATCTAATGTAAGTAGTAAGGTGCAATATCTGATCAATTTTTAAGACCAGAAAACATCGGAGCAGAAGTAGGCCATTTGGCCCATTGAATTGGTTTCATCATTCTCAATGAAACTGTGGCCGATCTGAGAACACTCATCTTCACTTCTGTGCCATTTGTCCAGAACGCTTGATTTTCTGCATGAATAGAAATCTGTTCACCGGAGCCTCAAAAATACTTAAAATTCCATCTTCTCCAGCCTTCTATAGTAAAGAATCCCAGTGGTTAGCACTACTGCTTCACAGAACCAGGGTTCAATTCCAGTCTCGGTGAATGTCTGTGTGGTGTTTGCAAATTCTTCCTGTGTCTGCGTGGGTTTCTTCTGGGTGCTTTGAATTCCTCCTACAGTTCAAAGATATGTAAGCTAGGTGGATTAGCCTTGGGAGATGCAAGGTTACAGGGATAGGGTAGGAGGATGGGTCTGGGTAGCATGCTGTTTGGAGGGCCAGTGTGGAATTCATGGATCAAATGGCCTCCTAAACTGTTGGGATTCTATGAAGATTCACTATTCTCTCAGAGAGGAAAATAATTCTCTTCATCTCTGCGTTAAAAGGGTGACTCCTTACTCTGAGATTATGTCCTCTGGTCCAAGACGATTTGGTATGCTATACGCAGAAAATGAAATATATTCCAAATACCTGAAAAATGATGCAACCCAAGTTATTTTTCTTGCAACAATCGAAACTTTACAAGTAAAAAATTCTCTCTGCTAACTCTGCTATTTCATAGCACAGACTTGTCTGCCGGTAGTGCAGTGCTAGACCACAAAAGAGCTTATCAAATCATACACAAATCGCTGCAACAAAAATTACAACAGGAAACTAAACTTGGGCACACCAACCTGCTAAAATCAAATAACCAGTACAGGTGCACAAACTTACATATCATTAAATCATTGCAAAGGAACAACCCAGAAATATGGAGGGCAAGTGACTGAAGTATAAGCAAGGGAACATATTGGGATTGGGGATCATAATTCTATTAGCTTTAAAATAGTTATAGAAAAGGATAAGCCTTCCATAAAAGTTAAAGTTCTTTGTTGGAGGAAAGCAAATTTTAATGGTATGAGATAAGAACATTCAAATGTTGATTGGAGCAGATTGTCTACAGGTTTAGGAATGACTGACAAGTGGGAGTTGAGTTCAAGAGGCATTGTGTTTCTGTCAGAGTGAAAGGCAGGGCTGTTAAGATTAGGGAAAAATGGATGAATAAAGGTTATGTTCCAGTCAAGGATAAAAAAAATCATATATTAGATAAAGACAACTGGGATCTCTTGAAGAGTATAAGAGTATAGGGGTATTCTTAAGAGGGAAATCAGGAAGGCAAAGAGGGGATATGAGATAACCTTGGCAGATAAGGTTAAGGAAATTCAAAGAGATTCTACAAGTGCATTAAGCGCAAAAGAACAACAAGATAGAGAATAGGGCCCCTTAAATATTAATGAGTTGTCTTTCTGTTGAACCTCAGGAGATGGGAGAGATATTAAATGAATGTTTTGCATCAGTTTTTACTATGGGACGGAAATTAAGTTGAGAGAACTCAGGGAAACAAATATTGATGTTTGAAAATAGTTCACATTACAGAAGATGAAGTTCTGGAGTTCTTAGAAAACATAAAGATGGATACAACTCCAGGACCTGGTCCAGTATATTCCAGGCTATTGTGGGAAGTTACAGAGGAAATTGTGGGGCCCTTGGCAGAGAGGGGCCATTTGGATACAAAATTGGCTTGAAAGTAGGAGTCTGAGGGTGGTGTAGAGAGTTGATTTTTGGACTGGAGGCCTGTGACCAGAGGTGTGCTGCAAGGCTCAGTGCTGGGTCCACTACTTCTTGTCATTTATATAAATGATTTGTGTGAGAATATAGTAGGCATGGTCAGTAAGCTTGCGGATGACACCAAAATTGATGGACATAGTGCACAGTGAAGAAGGTTATCTAAGATTACAAACCGAACTTGATCATTTGGGACAATGGGCTGAGGGGCAGCAGGTGGAATTTAATTTGGATAAATGTGAGATATTGCATTTTGGTTAAAAAAACAAGACCAGGACTTACACAATTAATGGCGAGGCCTTGGTAGTGTTGTAGAACAGAAGACCTAGGGGTTTAGATACATAATTCTTTGAAACTTACATCACAGGTAGAGAGTGGTTAAGAAGGTGTTCAGCATGCTTGCCTTCATTGCTCAGACTTTGAGTATGGGAGTTGGGACATCATGTTGAGGTTGTAAAGAAGATTGGTGAGACTTCTTTTGGAGTACTGTGTGCAGTTCTGATTACTCTGTAATAGGGAGAATGCTATTAAATTAGAGAGGATTCAGAAAAGATTTACTAGGATGTTGCTGGAATTGGAGGGTATGAATTATAAGGAGAGGCTGGATAGGTGGGTCCTTTTTCACTGGAGTGTAGGAGGTCAAGGAGTGACCTTATAGAGGTTTATAAAATCATGAAGGGTGTAGGTAAGGTGAATAGCAAAGTCGTTTTCTTTAAGGTGGGGGAGTTAAAAACTAGGTGGCATAGTTTTAATATGAGAGAAGAACGATTTACGAAGGACATGCTCAGACTTGTTGGGCTGAAGGGCCTGATTCCACACTGTTGGGATTAAAAAAAACAAAAAAAAGACATGAGGGGCAACTTTTCTTACACAGATAGAGGTCAGTGTGTGGAATGATGTGAGGAAGCAATGGATGCAGGTACAGTTACAACATTTAAAAGACATTTGGATAAGTTAATGACTGGGAAAGGTTTGGAGGGATATGGATCAAACACAGGCAGGTGGGATTATTTTAGTTAGGGAAATGGTAGGTGTGGGTCAGTTGGATTGAAGGGTCTGTTTCGATGCTGTATGACTCTATGATTGTATTCCACTGACAGGTTTCAGATACCTTGCATGTAATTACTGCAAATACGTTTTAACCATTGCACATATGAGTGATGGTACTTTTGTCTATGAGCAGATCCTGTGACAAACTGATGTCACAGACAGCTTGCATTGGGGGAGATGGTGACGTAACTGTAATGTTGCTCGATAATAATCAAGAGGCTAATGCTCTGGAGACACATGTTCAAACCTTTCTGCTTAGCAGCTGATGGAATTTAAACTAAATTAATAAAAATCTGTAAGTGCTTAAGTTAATCTCTGCAATGAGGTTCATGACAACCATCATTAATTGTTGCAAAAATCCACCTCATCACCAATGCCGTACTTATCTTGTTAGCCTTCATGTGTTTCCAAATGTACAGCATTCGTATAGACTCTTCATTGCCCTTCAAAATGGCCCTAGAGAGCTTCTGAGTTCAATGACAATTTGGTATTTGCAACAATTGCTGGCCTTGCCAGTATCTCCCTTTCCCCATTAAAGAAAAAAGGAGAAAAAAAACCTACATTTGTTTTGCAATATTGACATCTCTTTTTAAGTTCTTTGAAGGGATGTGAGTGCTACTGGCAAGGTCAGCACTTATCAATCACACCTAATTACACTTGAGAAAGTCATTCTGAATTTGGATTTGGAAATCCTGCTGAAGACACCTGTAACAGGTCACTTAGCGAGGATAAGATCAAATTGACGTTTTCCTCATCTTGGTTCCTCACCACTAAACGGAGGCCCAGTTTGGTATTTATGTGCTTCAGAACCTGGCTGGCATGGTCAGCAGCGGTGCTGACAAGTCACTCTTGGTGACAAACATTCATGATCCCTCACCCAAAGTAAACTGTATTCTTGCTACTTTTAGTATTTTGTCAGTGATCTTTAATTTGGAGAAGCCCTGAGTCAATAGTTGAGGGAGGGTAGTAGATGGCAATCAGCAGGAGGTTTCCTTGCCCACCGTCCAAGTACATTACAGACGCAGAGCAATCAACTTGTCACAGCCACTCTGCAATTGCTCTTTCCCACACAGCGCACTTTGTCAGTGGGCACAACTTACTGGTAAATCTGGAAATGTATTGCTCCCCTGCTGCCTTACCTGAGTCACTAAAGGCCATTAATGTTTACTGCAAATTAAAAGAACAAGATTGCTTTCAGCCTGAACATAATTTCAGGTCAGAAGATGCCATTCGGGCTCTTACTGTGAATGAATTAGAAGTATTTATTTAGCTGTTTTTACATTGTTCTTTTAATTGAGATCGTTGAAGCCCTGTGATTTTGTGATAGCTCCTCACTACCTTACAATGTAAATCTGTCCTCAGTGACCCAGTGACTAGTTCATGGACCTAACAAACAGTATAAAAGCAGTTATTGATTCACAGAGCCAATGAACGAAAGGCAGAGTGTACGTAGCTCGCTGGACCAGTCCTATTGTGGTGTATCAGTGAGATTGCATCTAATATAGTGAGGGGGCTGCTACCATGCTGCAATTTAACTTTCCATTAGTAAATCTAGTCTTTCCTTTGCTCAGATGCTGAATGTTTGTTGTATATTTCCAGAATTTTGCTGTCATTTACAATTTCTTTTGATTTACAGGCACTTCTTTAGGGAATCTCACCTTTGTTTGAATTAGTTAATCTGCTCTGCTTTGCATATTTTATTATGGCAGATATATTTTTGTTAGCCATATTTGAACAGTGAGGGCAGGTAAGGGCAGTGCCAGCCCATTGTGCCTGGGACGTGATTCCACTTGTCACATCCACATCCTTCTCAGATTTCAGCTCCATTTATTTTTTTTACAAATTTTTCTCAAGTAATGTTCATTGCATTTATTTTCTCCCTCCCCCAGCCCTTTGATTTATTTTCGAATAGTACTAATGTGACTGTGAATAAAAATATAATACTGTGAATGTCGGAAATCTGAAGCAATCACAGGAAATGCTGGAAAAACTTAGCAGATCTGTCAGCATCTGCGGAATGAGAGACAGGGTTAACATTTCAAACCCAGTACGACAGTAAGTTTTGAAGAAAGGTCACTGTATCCGAAACGTTTACTCTGCTTTCTCTCCACAGATGCCGCCAGACCTGCTGAATGTTACTATCCTTAACTTCGTTGGTTAACCATGTTATGGACTAGGACAGACACTCAGAATGTTCTTAAGCAGGCAGCCCAGACCATAACTTTGTAATTTGTTTTGGTAAATATACAGTGAAAATTACCCAGAGTAAGTTCGCGAGGCTGACTACCAGGTTAAAAACAGACAAAGATTTATTCACAAAATTACACAATGAAACACAAAGAACAGAATAAAGAACCCCTACAGAACTCAGTCTATCCAAACTAGACTTAATTACACTGTTCCGAATATACACAACAGTCCCAATAAGCAAACCCCCTTAGAAATCAGAAGAATGAATGCAACAGATGCTTACAGGATGAAGTTAAAAGGGCAGAGAGAGAGAGAGAGAGAGAGAGAGGTCGTTTCCACACAGCTCACTGTTGAACTCCTAACGCGTTTTGGACTGAACTGAACTGCCCAACTGGACAGCTGACCACTCCCCTTTCATTAGACAAATCACTTCTAAAACATGACCACTTTGGCCTGAACTCTCATCTATTTTCATATAAACAAAAAGGCCTCTCAATTCCCTTTAATCTCTGGATCAAACCAAACTAATCAACACTGAGAGCAGTTTATTATCCCTCTGGAAAATAACAAGGACATATTATCCTTGAGAGAAGGAACAGCTTTTAGAAGAAAGAAACCAGTTTTGTGACAACCATGGTTGGTTTGTCCCCTTCTCTGAGATTTTTTCATCATGGGTCATGAACATCTTTTTTACCTGGCTGTCCTCATAAAAAGTCACATACCCCTGACATCTAGCTTAGATCTCCTTGGAACCATGTCTCCATAATAAATATAAAATCCTACCATTTCCTCTATTTATGTTGTTGATTCACTATTTGTTCTGAATACTATGTGCATTTAAGTGAAGAGTCATTAGTCTTGCCTTTTTGCCTTTTCTTTCCCTTTTGACTCTGTTTGACGTGTTCTTTTGCATGTTCATACATTCTGTCCTTCCTTCCTACTTGGGTGTCATTATCTAAATAGCTGCCCTAAAATGCTGCCTTATCCTTTGACTTTTAAAACCTATATATCCCCACTGCAGAACTCATCTGCCCACAGGCCTATCTCTTACGTATTGATCTAAGCTCACCATGATGGGCCTTGAACCATGAATGCAGTAGGATAACCTGGCTGAATTATAATTCCTCAGGATAAAGCAAGAGGGGTGACCTTATATAGGTTTATAAAATCATGAGGGGCATGGATGAGGGGGAAAGACTTAAAAAGGGATTTAAGGGGCAACTTTGTCACATAGAGGGTGGTGCGTGTATGAAATGAACTGCCAGAGGAAGTGGTGGAGGTTAGTATAATTACAACATTTAAAAGGCATCTGGATGGGAATGCAAATTGGAAGGTTTAGAGGAATATGGACCAGGTGCTGTCAAATGGGACTAGATTAATTTAGGATATCTGGTTGGCATGGACGAATTGGACCGCAGCGTCTGATTCTGTGCTGTACATCACTATGACTCTAAATGGGGAACTATAGTTATGAAGAAGGATTATTTCTGTGATCCCATTGTATAGTTTTTACAGCACAACACTCCACAAATTTCATTTTAGTTTACCCTAGCAAATTAAGACTTAGCTGGTTCCCTCTGAAGTACATCTCACACTATTTCCATTGGAGTAAAAAAGGCTCAGAGAATATTACCACAGAGAATCCTTATAGCAGAGGTTATATAATAGCATGTTTTACAGAGAAGTTGGATAAATATTTGTGTTGTCAGGTCACAGATCATTGAAAAAAAAATACAGGCTCAAACGGCCGCATAGGATTTGGTATCAATTCATATTTTTCGAGAACCATTGGATCCAACAAGCACTCAGGTTATGACATTCACTAAAAATGTGAAAGGCTCCCCAGTGCACATAGTTCATGGTTACAATGGGTTGAATAGCCTCTATCTCTGCAATAATGACTCCATAACGTTCATTCCTACGTTATAAACACATGAATTAGGAACAGATGTAGGCAATTTGTCCCTCAAGCCTGCTTCACAATTCAATAGGACCATGACTGCACTGTTCTCGTTTCAAATTTCCATTCCTGATAAGCAGAGGAGATTACTGGTGTAAAAGTTGACCCCATGATGTTTGGCTAAAAAAAATAAATTTTCAATTATCTTTTCTAAAATGTACCCTAAGTTTATGGGATTGAAACCCAAAAATTTCAGAAACAAAGTATAATCCTGGAGGTGTTAATTATTCAATTTCATTGTAAATGTTTAGAAATACTAAAGGAATTAAGTACAGGCAATTAAATGTTTAAAATTATATACTTAGGTTTCTTATTTATTCATTTTATGCATATGAGCACGGAAATGATTCATACGAATTCCTTTCTGATGCTGGTCTTTACCTTATTCTATTGAAATAGTCAATTTTTTTAGATTTTACTTGGCTCTAATTCAAAAAAAGATAACCCAATCAAAACATTATCTTTGCAAAAGTTGCCATCACGACTTTAGCCTCAAAAAATTGGTCTTAAAAATTGAAGTATCATACAATGTCTATGGCAGTTTTAAATTGATTATTCCTGACCATTCTCTTCTATATTTACATAAGATGAAAGCACACAGCTCAGTCTCAACTTTGTTCGTACTCAACCTCTGGGCATCACTTGCAATCAGCTCCTGGAATTCTTGGCTAATTCTTTTCCTAGCCGAGTTGTACTGAGGCAAAGCACAGCTCTCATACTGCCACTGTGCCTCAGTCTGGGGCCCATTCTGTTCCTGCATGTCTTTGCTTTGGCCATTAAGCTGAGTCTAGACGTCTCAATGGGCTGCAAAACCACCAGCAGACAGAAAAGACAGTTTGATTCTATTAACCTCAGTTGAACTTCAATAAGCACCCTGAGGTGAACAACCAGTACCTAACTCAGTAATAATTATTTCAATCACAGACTTGCATGAAACACTTTGGTTATCAAAGGAAGTGTTACAAAAGAAAAAATATTGAGCGATGAGGATGTGACTGCAGTTAATTTCTATTGTTATGAGCTTTGAATGGATGCTTAATCATTAAGGAATTTAAATTTATGTCGGATCAATTATAACGTGGCATGGAGCAGCTGTCTGTTCTGTAGGAGGTGCAGCTGTTTTGAAAGAGTTTTGCAAGAAGGTTAACTTCAGAAATGTTGCTTTACATCTTTCAGAAAAACAAAAAATATGTAAGAAAAATCTCCACAGAGGCCAGTACCCCATCACTGAGTCACCCTTTGATAACACGCGCATAGTATTTGACACTGGTCTGGCTTCCTTTATTCCTGATGAAGGGCTTTTGCCCGAAACGTCGATTTTGCCTGTCCTCGGATGCTGCCTGAATTGCTGTGCTCTTCCAGCACCACTGATCCAGAATCTGGCTTCCTCAGAGCCAGCTCTGAGTGAAGAAAACCTCTGACACTCCTGTTTATATCTGTTAGCCAGGGCTCCTAAAGGCTACATTTTGGCTATTCAACAATGTGACTACTCCAAGCCATATTTAGGTTGATGTGTCAGTGTGTGCACTCTGCTGGATACTGGCCTGTGAGCTCTCTTACTTAACTCAGACCTAGTGGGACTTGTTTGCTGCCTCAAATATGCATATTTGCAGTAAGGACAATGGCTTGCCAGCCTGTATCCTGAAGAAAATGTTAACCATTTGGCCGAGGCTTGGCTTTGTTCGAGTTTTTGCTGTGGACTGGGATCCCTCTGTTAGGGATATGTCCTGAGTGAGGCTATGGAATTGCCTTCATTCAAGCTAGTTGACCTAGTGAAGGTGCCCAATTTCATCAGCACACCCTGTAACTCACATGCTCCATTTGCTGCATTTTCGAATGATAAAGCTATTTATGGTACTTGTTTGAAGACCAGTTGAGCTTCAGCTCGTAGGCACTTTTGCATCGTTACATCATTAATCCTACATAGCAGTCTCTCAGCATCTCATTAAAGGTTAAATCAAAGTCACATGCCTCTGCCAGTCGTCTTAACCTCATCAAAATCTCGATATGAATTCCCTCTTTCCTGAATTGCTGAATAAAACTGATAGTGACTCAGAATTAGAGGAAGTTGGGGTCACAATATTATTTAATTAAGTCCATCAACTCTTGAAAGGTTTTAGTATCCAGTGCCTCAGGAAACATTAGGCTCCTAATAATTGAAAAAGCTATGGGTCCACAAGCTGTCAGAAGAATAACTTGTTGCTTTCATCTACCACAGTGTCATTTGCCTGGAAAAAAATAATGCAGTCTTTCCACACACTGGACCAGTCTTCGATGACAGGATCGAATGATTTAAGCTTCCCAAATAACGGCATGATGCCAGAAGTCATTACTTCAACTCAATGACGACTGTTGCGAATGAATTTATTTTGGACTGTATTTTTTCCTCTTTTCACCACTGAAATAACTCCACAGAGGCTGATATTCCATCACCAAGTCATCCTTTATTTACACATGCATAGTACTTGACACTGATGCAGGTTCTTCACAGCCAGCTCTCAGAGTAACAGAATCTCTCACATTGCTGTTTTTTTTTTTATTTTTTCTCTATTACCCCCCACTACCGCCTAACTGCGGTAGTGCTTATTTTTTTCCCAGCACCCATGTTGTGTGTGTACGCAGGTGTGAGACACAGTGAAACACACAAGGTGTATGAATCTTTATTCAATTTCCACCACCAGGAAGAAAGGAAACACCCAAGTGGCCAGTGACAAGCAGTGCCCTTCACATCAAAGGGTAATGCTGTGTGATCAAACAGTAAAAGGGGAAGGCAGGGATTGAATCAAAATAGAGTTGGAGGGTGAAATGATGCACTCCACTCGCTGCGGTGCCCACCTCTCCCTGAACAACTCCAGGGTGTTGGTGGACACCGCATGCTCCTTCTCCAGAGACACCCGGGCTCTAACGTAACCGCGGAAGGGGGCAGGCAGTCGGCCCTAATGACCGCCTCCATGGCCCGCTGCCTGGACCTGCTTATGGCCAGTTTGGCCAGGCTCAGGAGCAGATCCAAGAGGAGGTCTTCAGACATGCCCTCCCCCTTTCATACCGGGTGCCCGAAGATCAGGAGCCTGGGACTGAATTGCAATAAAAAACAGAGAAGGTTTTTTCTAAAAAAAAAATCAAAAAGGGAGTGCAAACGCCCACACCCAATATACATGTGGTCCACAGACTCCACAGTGCCACAGAACAAGCAGTTGGGCTGGGAGTCCATGAACCATTGCAATCTGCAGTTGCAGGGGACCGCTGCGTGCAGCACCTCCACCCCAGATCCCCGAAAGGGGGAGGACTCTCGCGTAGAGAGCCTTCCACTGAGGTTCCCCACCACCCGGTGGCAAATAGGCATGCCAAGACATGTCTGGGTTTAAACCTTAAGTCAACTCAAGAATATGACTGAAAGGTGCCTGAGAAATGTAACCTGAGACCCTGGCACTATGAGACAGTAATGCTAACCGCTGAGCCACTGCACTGCCCTGAAAGTATCTTCTCCATGTCTGCTGCATTAATCCCTTTTGTGAGATTTAACAACTGCCTCATAAAATCCCTAACGTGGAAGCAGGCTGTTTGGCCCACACTGCTGTTTATTTCCTTTTTTTCTTTTTTCTTTTTTTTAAATAATTTAACCCCCACACTACCACCTAAGTGTGGTAGTGTTTATTTTTTCCCCAGCACCGATGGTGTGTGTGTGCAGGTGTGAGACACAGTGAAAGACACAAAGTGCATGAATCTTTATTCAATTTCCACCACCAGGAAGATAGGAAAACACCCGAGTGGCCAGTGACAAGCAGTGCCCTTCACATCAAAAGGCAATGCTCCTCCTGGTTATATATATATTTCTTTAACCCCCCCACACCACCAGGAAGATAGGAAAACACCCGGGTGGCCAGTGACAAACACTGCCCTTCACATCAAAGGGCAGTGCTGTGTGACACACTGCTGTTTATATCTGTCAGCCAGGACTCCCTGATTGGACCAGATTAACAACTCCAATCACACAACTCATATTCTCTGAGGTCTACCTGGCTGATCTTGTTACAATCACTACAATGTCCAAAATGAAAGCTACCTTGTGAATTTCAAGCCTGCTAATGAGGATAATTTAATTGGCAAAACACAATAAAATATCGAGTATCTTCAAAGAATAAGCAAACCTTTTATTTCTTTCCGTCAGGCACTAATTCATGTTGAGGATTGTGTGGTAGGACTAGATAGTAGCATGTACATAATGAGGGCGAAAGCCTATCCCAATGGGTAGTGCACTGCGGTGAAGATCCTGGATCCACCTAGATATCCTACAATACCTCGTGCACTGTCTCGGATGAATTTAGTGTTTTGCACAATGTAGCCAATTGCTTACATTTTCCATATTACAGTTAGAATAAAAAAATGATCAACTAGGTTTTATTTATAAGCTCTAAATTATTGATTTAATATAAAACAAACTCAGCAAACAACAAAACAACACTGGTTACCACACACAGCTGGTATTATGTTGAAAGAGCTCAAGACAAATATACACATACATACAGTAAATTGGAAAAAAAAATCTCTCTTCAGAGATTTGGTTTGGGGAAAAAAAAGACTGTTTTGGCTAATAATTGTTCACTCATGAAGAGGAAAAATATTTAAATGGCCTGGTATTTGACACACATAGATGGGTTACTAGACACATGCAGCTATCTCTGGGTAGATGCCATTTACTCAGGAAACATGGGATTGAGACGTTTTCTAGACAATTTTTAAAGGAACATTCAGATTTCACACTGGATGCACAACAAGGGTGTTTCAGAACTGCAGACAGGTGAGCTGGATAGCTTTTCCCCTCAGCTGGCTTTTGTGCAACTGACATCCAGAACAATATCCAAACTATTGTGAATTGGCCATGCTAAATTGCCCGTAGTGTTAGGTAAGGGGTAAATGTAGGGGTATGGGTGGGTTTCGCTTCGGCGGGTCGGTGTGGACTTGTTGGGCCGAAGGGCCTGTTTCCACACTGTAATGTAATCTAATGTAATCTAATCTAATCTATCATCATCACTGGCAGTCCCTTGCAGACAAGGATGACTCTCATCCACTCTCTGGTCCGATATGACTTCTGCAAACTTTGCCACACTTGGAGCAAAACATGGTCATATGAAGGGATGGTGGGCATTGGTGTGGCAGTGCACTCCTTATGCTGCGCTTGCCTGGCTTCTGCTTTTTCCCGCTGGCATGTCTCAAGGAGCTCATCGCCTTCCCGGATGTGGCTTCTTCACTTTGGACGGTCTTGGGTCAGTGATTCCCAGTTATCGGTGGGAATGCTACACTTCACCAGTGAGGCCTTCAGGGTATCGCTGAAGCTCGTGTTGGTTAGGCGGATAATGTACCCAGCCCATTGCAGCCGATCAATGGAATATCCAAATAAGAAAGTCATGAAACCCAGACAGCTGATTTTGAAGAAGGGAGTCCAACAAATCAGTGGAAATCATGTGATTTCAGAGACCATAAAATTTTATAGAAGAGGAGGCCATTTAACTCATTGTGTCTGTACCAGCTCCTGAAAGAGCTGCCCAGCTAGTCCAATTCTTCAACCCTGCCTCCATAACCCTTTCGTATATATCCTGCTCTCTTTTGAAACCTCGTATGGAATCCGCCTCCACCACTCTCCCAGGCAGCACGTTCCAAATCCTAACACTCTCTGAGTAAAGAAGTTTCTCCTTATCTAATTCCTGGCTGTCTTGCTGACAATCTTGAAACTGCAACCCCCTGGTTACTGACATACCAACTGGTAGAAACAGAATATCCTTTTTTTACCCTGTCAAAACTTTTCATAATGTTGAACACTTCAATAAGGTCACCTCATAGTCTTCTCTGTTCCAAGCAGAAGCTGACAATCTTGAAACTGCAACCCCCTGGTTACTGACATACCAATTGGTAGAAACAGAATATCCTTTTTTTACCCTGTCAAAACTTTTCATAATGTTGTACACTTCAATAAGGTCACCTCATAGTCTTCTCTGTTCCAAGCAGAATAAGCCCAATCTCTCTAATCTTTCCTTGTATCTAAAATCCCTCATTCCTGAGATCATTCTAGTAAATTTCCTTGGAATTCTCTCTCCAGTGCTTTAACAACCTTCCTTAAACAAGCATTGAACACAATACTCCAAATGTGGTCTGACCATTAATTTGTAGAAATGCAGTTTCACTTCCTTGCTTTTATAATCTATGTCTCTATTTATAAACCAAAGTGTTTTTCCTCGAATTGTACTTTCAAATAGAAGTTGCAGTGTGTCTTCTCATCGACCTTTGAAAAAACAACGCAGGTACCTACAAATCTTGAAATAATCAGTATTACCTCAAACTTTCGAAATTCCAATCCTTAAAAAAAATTTAATCTGAAGCTTTTGTAACACCTGAAAATCCCCTTATTCCTCTACCCCCAAGGTGGATGAGAAGTGGGCATGTAAACATTTATCTCTAAATTCTTCCCATCAAAATGTGTTGCCTCATATATATAGGGTCACAGAGTCATAGAGATATACAGCACGCAAACAGACCCTTCGGTCAAACTCGTCCATGCCGACCAGATATCCCAACCCAATCTAGTCCCACCTACTAGCACCCGCCCCATATCCCACTAAGCCCTTCCTATGCATATACCCATCCAGATGCCTTTTAAATGTTGCAATTGTACTAGCCTCCACCGCTTCATCTGGCAGCTCATTCTATACACGTACCAACCTCTGCGTGAAAATGTTGTCCCTTAGGTCTCTTTTATATCTTTCCCCTCTCACCCTAAACCAGGAATCCCTCAAGCTTTGGACTCCCCCACCCCAGGGAAGAGACTTTGCCTATTTATTGTATCCATGCTCCTCATGATTTTGTAACCTCTATAAGGTCACCCCTCAGCCTCCGACGCTCCAGGCAAATAAGCCTCAGCCTATTCAACCTCTCCCTGTAGCTCAAATCCTCCAACTCTGGCATCTTTGTTGAACTTAATCTTCCAATTACTTACCTCTTCTGCAGGTTTAGAAATTGTGATATGCTTCTTTGCTCCTCCAAATGGTGGACAGAATCTTTGCGATCGTACAGTAACAGGGAAGCTGGCAGCTGGGCAAGTTATCCAGATGAGTTGGCATCACAGATTCCAACCAACTTCCCACCACTGCAGTAATTAAAGTTTCCATGGGAAGGTTTGATTTTGACCTTCCCACGTTGCTACAATTTGAGGACGCTGAGTCGTTAATTCATGATCACTTAAGGATCTTATCCTGCTTAGGCTGCGAGTATTTAACCTCCAAGCTGGATGATAGAGAGATGGCTTTCCAATTCTGGAGCCAAGGCGGATGGAAAGCGGAGAGGAGGGCCCCATGGAGCAGCATCAAGGCAGAAATCAGTGGAATTCTGGAGACAAATTTGTGCAAGATTGAACCTGGGGCAGCAGGGTGGCAACTGAGAAACACCCCGTTCCCATGTTTCTAATCCTTCTGCCCCCTCTCCCAGTGACCTCCAAATCCAGAGCCTCCTCCTCGCTGCCTCCCCCCAAAATATCACTTCCTTGACGTTGACCCGCCACCCTGCAAGTCTAGGAAGTGGTGTCTGGACATAGCCATAGTCTTTGCTGCAGTGCTGCTGAATTCTAAAGCAATTTATTATTTGGATGTGGGGGGGACCAATTTCTAAACTTGGTGATGATGCCAAACTGGATGGAAATGTAAGCTGTGAGGAGGATGCAAGGAGGCTTCAAAAGAATTTGTAAAGGCTAAGTGAGTGGGCAGATTGAATATAATGTGAATAATCGCAAGGTTAATCAATTTGGTAGAGGGAAAAAAATGGAAAGATAAAATGTATTGTGAATGGTGAGAGGTTCGGATATGTAGGCTTTGCGAATTCTAAGTAATTAGAACTGTACGTTGACATTCATTTCAAGATGAATTGAGTACAAAAGGTGTCATGCTGCCGTTGTGTAGAGCCTTTGTGAAACTGCATTTGGAATGTTGTGCACAGTTTTGTTCGTCATATCGAAGGAACAATGTATTGCAATTGAGGGAGTGCAATGGAGGTTCACTGGATTAATCCCTGGGATGGCTGGAATGTCTTATGAGGAGGCATTGAGGAAGCTGAGTCAACATTCTCTAGAGTTCAAAGAATGAGCAATGATCTCATTGAAATTCTTACAGAGAATGACAGTATGTATATAGATCGGATGTTTCTGCTGTCCAGTAATTCTAGAGGCAGGAAAGGTAATCTTCGGATAATGGGCAGGCCATTTAAGACTGAGAAGAGGAAGAATTTATTTCACTCAGAGGGTGTTGAATCTTTGGAATTCTCTCCCCCAAAGGACTGAATAGTGGAGCAGATCCAAGGCAGAAATCAATGGAATTTTGGAGACTAGTGACATTAAGCGAAATGGAGATAGTGTGGGAAAGTGACATGAAGGAGTTGAGTATATGTAGCATAGAAGCGCAGGGCACTGCTTGATGGGTTGAGTGTTCTAATCTTGTCTCAATGAAGTTCCGAGTTAAGGTGCTGGCAGCCACTGATTGGCTAGGAGCTCCAGGCAGGTGGGGCTTTCTGCTCTGGGTCCTAATTCTAGTGGAAAGTTTTCCACTTAATCATTTGCCTGATTGTTGAAAGATGTAGTAGGCTTCCAGTAGGCTGCAGGATTCCCTCATAGAAACATTTCTGCTTTTCTGTTTAGTCTAAAATGGTAAAATCCTGCCTTACATTTTTGATTCCAAAAGCCAGTTGTCACTATAAATTGAGAATCGTAGTAAGCCGCTTACTGATTTTTATGAAGTACATTTTGCCTCTCTGAAGAATTATTTGTTGCTGTCACTCTCTGCATTCTGTCCTGAAGCCAGTTATTAATCCGTTTTGCTACTTGACCAATAGTTCCACATTTTCTGACTTCATTCATTAATCCTTTATGGAGCACCTCACTTAAGGCCTTTTGAAAACCATATAGTTCAGAAACATAATTTAAACCTACAATCTATGTAATGCATATTTAAAATCCATATAATTTATTCAGAATATAAATCTATATATGTATTATTTCTACTGTGTTACTATTGTCCTCTCCCTCTGTTACTTTCTCAAGAAAGTAAATAAGATTGACAGAGCAAGAATTTCTGATTTGAAGTCCATCCTGACCATCTTGATTATTACTCATTGGCAAGGGGATCAAGAGTTATGGGGAGAAGGCAGGACAATTGGGTTGAGAAACAAATCAGCCATGATCAAATGGTGGAGCAGGTTTGATGAGCTGAATGGCCTAATTCTTTTCTTATATCTTAAAGCTTTATTGATTCTTTATTTCATTTTTCTTTCCTAAATGTTCATCTATTCTATCCTTTAATAGTAAATTCATTATTTTTGCTACTGTCAATCGTAAACTGACTGATCAACTATTCACTGGACATGTTCTGTCCCTTTTCTTAAACATAACCACACTGGCTATCTATCAGTCCTTCAACGCTACACCTTTTCTTTCATAAATTATTAAAGCAGTAAAGGTCTCTGCTATCTCTTCCCAAGATTTTATTAAAATGCATGGATGCAATCCACCCATACCAGGGGCCAACTACTACCAAGATGTTCTGTTAACTCAACACAAGCTGACAAGGGGAGGTGATGGCTTACTGGTATTGTTACTGAGCTGTTAATGCAAAGACTCAAGTAATTGTTACAGGGAGCCAGGTTCACATCCTGCCATGGCAGTTGGTGGAAACTGAATTCAACATAAATTTGGGATTAATAGTCTAATGATGACTACAAATTGGTTGTCAAGAAAACCCATCTGGTTCACTAATGCCCTTTAGAGAAGGAAACTACCATCCTTACCTGGTCTAGCCTAAATGTGACTCCACACCTACAGCAATATGGTTGACTTTTAACTGCCCTCTGTATGTAATTAGGGATGACAATAAATGCTGGCACAGCCAGTGACGCCCTCATCCTGCGAATGAATATTTTTTAAAAAAACAGACTTTACAGTCCCATGGTCTATATAGCGTGGCCTTCTGCCTGGGGTCCTGTTTACCTGCCAGGAACTGAGTATTGTTCTAGGCAGCAATTTGTGAAAGATTTCTTGGAATTAAAAAATTATGGAGGAGAATTACACTAACCATTTTCCATTCAGTGTACTGAACATGCCATAGAGTTGTGAAGGATTTCTCAATTGCTTAGGCTCCTCCTGTTCATTAGAGCTGGTCAAACTCAAATGTAACTGAACAAGGTGAGTGTGTTGACTAATTTGGGTTCAGCTGGCTTTTAGTTTCAGTGTCAACCAAAAGAGTTTTCCGGGCTAGACCAACCACAGGACCAAATCATGGCCCAGGAGAATTGAGCTTAATTACAAGAGAGATGCAGTCAGCAAATACCAGAGGAAATTGGACTTACAAAGGTGGAACTTCACTTCTGGAACAATGTTGTTGAGGTTGCGGCAGCTAAGCCGAAGAGCAGAATGAGGACAAGAGAGAGGGGGAGTCATTCTCTTTGTTAGTGATGAGATTCACCTGGAAAGCCTGCCTACATGACTGAGCAAGGACTCTGCAGTGTAATGTCAAGGGGAACAGTTGAACAATATGGACTTTGTGTTGCCTTCCATTCATCAGAACAGGCACAAGAACGCCAATCTTTCAAAGGGGATCAACAATTTATACTGACTTCTAAAAAGGGCGCTGATTGGTTGCAAGTTGACTCTAATTGGTCAAGGTGTTTTCATAAAAATTGCATCAGGGAACTATTGCCCTCAGACTTTTGCTTTATTCAAAATTTTACAAACACTGACCATGTTCCTTTGGCCTGCAGAGGACAGCTCCACATATGAATTTATGTAATTGCTGGCAAGATGAACTGAGTCACATTGTGATCCATCACTTTAGACCGAAGAAATAAACATAGAACATAGAACATTACAGTGCAGTACAGGCCCTTCGGCCCTCAATGTTGCGCCAATCTGTCATACCAATCTGAAGCCCAGTTAACCTACACTATTCCATGTAGGTCCATATGCTTGTCCAATGACGCCTTAAATGTACATAAAGTTGGCGAATCTACTACTGTTGCAGGCAAAGCATTCCATACCCTTACTACTCTGAGTAAAGAAACTACCTCTGACATCTGTCCTGTATCTATCACCCCTCAATTTAAAGCTATGCCACCTCGTGCTCGCCGTCACCATTCTTGGAAAAAGGCTCTCCCTGACCACCCTATCTAACCCTCTGATTAACTTATATATCTCTATTAAGTCACCTCTCAACTTTCTTCTCTCTAACGAAAACAGCCTCAAGTCCTTCAGCCTTTCCTCATAAAACCTTCCCTCCATACCAGGCAACATCCTAGTAAATCTCCTCTGCACCCTTTCCAAAGCTTCCACATCCTTCTTATAATGTGGTGACCAGAACTGTACACAATACTCCAAGTGCGGCCCACCAGAGGTTTGTACAGCTGTGGCATAACCTCATGGTTCTGGAACTCGATCCCTCTATTAATAAAAGCTAAAACACTGTATGCCTTCTTAACAACCCTGTCTACCTGGATGGCAACTTTCAAGGATCTGTGTACCTGGACACCGAGATCTCTCTGCTCATCTACACTACAGTGGACCCAACACCGACCCTTGCAGTACCCCTCTAGTAACTGAGCTCCAGGATGAACATTTCCCATCAACCACCACCCTCTGTCTTTTTTCAGCAAGCCAATTACTGATCCAAACTGCTATATCTCCCACAATCCCATTCCTCCGCATCTTGCACAATAGCCTACTGTGGGGAACCTTATCGAACGCCTTGCTGAAATCCATATACACCACATCAACCAGTTTACTCTCATCTACCTGTTTGGTCACCTTCTCAAAGAACTCGAAAAGGTTTGTGAGGCACGACCTACCCTTCACAAAACTGTGCTGACTATCCCTAAACAAATTATTCTTTTCTAGATGATTATAAATCCTATCTCCAACACTTTACCAACAACTGAAGTAAGGCTCACTGGTCTATAATTACCAGGATTGTCTCTACTCCCCTTCTTGAACAGGGGAACCACATTTGCTATCCTCCAATCTTCTGGCACTATTCCTGTAGACAATGACGATTTAAAGATTGGCTTCCCAAAGGATCCTAGGATAAATCCCATCCGGCACAGGGGACTTATCTATTTTCACACTCTGCAGGATTTCTAATAACTCTTCCTTGTGAACCTCAATCACACCTAATCTAGTAGCCTGTCGTTTTCTAGAGTGAATACTGTCAAAAAATATTAATTTAGTGCTTCCCCCATCTCTTCTGACTCCACACACAACTTCCCATTACTATCCTTGATTGGCCCTAATCTTACTCTTGTCATTCTTTTATTCCTTAAAAACATATAGAAAGCCTTAGGGTTTACCCTGATCCTATCCACCAACAACTTCTCATGTCTCCTCCTGGCTCTTCTGAGGTCTCTCTTTCGGTCTTTCCAGGCTACCTTGCAACCCTCAAGTGCCCTAACTGAGCTTTTACATCTCATCCTCACATAAGCCTTCTTCTTCCTCTTGACCAGAGATTCCACTTCCTGCATAAACACAGCTCCTGCGCTTTACAGCTTCCTCCCTGCCTGACAGGTACATACTTATCTAGGACACACAGGTGCTTTTCCTTGAATAAGCTCCACATTTCTAAGCTTATCCCCTGCATTTTCCTTCCCCCTCCTATGCTTCCTAAATCTTGCCTAATCACATCGTAATCACCCTTCCCCCAGCTGTAACTCTTGCCCAGTGGTATACACCTATCCCTTTCTATCACTAAAGTAAACATAACAGAATTGTGATCACAATCACCAAAGTGCTCACCTATTTCCAAGTCTAACACCTGGCCGGGCTCATTATCCAGTACCAAATCTAATGTGGCTTCGCCCTTTGTTGGCCTGTCTACATACTGTGTCAGGAAGCCCTCCTGCACACACTGGCCAAAACTGACCCATCTTTAGTACTCGTACTATAGCTCCCCAGTCAATATTTGGAAAGTTGAAGTCCCCTATGAGAACTACCCTGTCTCTCTCACTCCTATTGAGAATCATAAGACCTTCTCAAGGATATTCCTTCTGAAAAATGTTCAATATTTTGGCCTCAACTGCTTTCAGTGGCAGAGAATCCCACAAGCTCACCACTCTGTGGGGGAAGGAAGTTCTCTTCATCTCAGTCTGCAGTCTGTAGGGATGGTACAATGGCCCAGTGGTTCGCATTGCTGCCTCACAGTGCCACGGACGTGGGTTCAATTTAAACCTTGGGTGCTTGTCAGTGTGGAGTTTGTACATTCTGTCCGTGGTTGTGTGGGTACTGCCAAGTGCTCTGGTTTCCTCCCATAGTCCAAATATGCAGGTTTGGTGTATTGTCCATGCTAAATGTGGGGTTATGGGAATAGGGTGGGTCTGGGTGGGATGGTCTTCGGACGGTCATTGTAGACCCGATGGGCCGAATAGCCTCTTTCTGCACTACAGGGATTCTATGATTCTAAATGACCTGACGTATGTTTAGATTGTGGCCCCTGGCTCTAGAGTTGTCAGAAAAGATTGATTTGACTTCAATCAAAGTACTTGCCTTTACATTTTTAAAATTGCCAGGGAAGCAAGATGAGATAATTTCAGGCTTAAAACAGCGGACAAGGGGTTTCATAGGAAATAATATTTGGAAAGTTATATGTTAAGAGCTCAAAGATCAGATATGCAGTTGAAATTAGATGCAGTATCTCCCTGTCTGTAGTGTTCCTATGTAACATGGCTCATTGATCTCATAGAGTTAAACCTTTTGTCCAGCCATTCATCCTAACATTTCCCATCATTAGATGTCAGCACCCAAGAAAGGCATTTCTGACAATGTGTAGCACAGAAAACTGACCCTTTAGCCCATCAAGTCTGCCCCTGTTCAAAACATGCACCGAGGTATTCTAAATCCATTTTCTAGCATTTGGCCTGTAGTTTTTAATGCCTTGGAATCGCAAATGTAAATCTAAATTCTTCTTAAATGTTACAAGTTTACTGATGTTTGAGAAGTGGAATACCAGGGCTAAGAGAACCACTTCTCTGGTAAACAGCTTGTATTTTGGGCACCTGCGAATCAGAATATTGTTGCAACAACATGAATTGCAAACACAAAGCAACTTAACCTTAGAGAATAATTTAGTCTTTGGCTGATAAAGTACAACAGATGATATTGATTTAGCTCTGTCTTTTATACCTCTTCCAATTTTCATTTGTATTAACTTCAGTGGAAACACAAATTTGAAGAGATATGCAGCTGAACTGATATTGCCTGTTTGAAAACATTGCCTCAAACCAAAATTACCAATTTGACTCGAAATACAGAACTATCCATAACTCAACAATCACCTGTGCACAAATACCTTTAGAATTGTAACAAGCAATGGCTACCAAGGAATCAGAGGAACAATGAGTATATGAATTCATAGAAACATATGATACAGAAGAGACCCTTCAGCCCATCAAGTTTGCACTGCGAGAAATGCACCATTACCTACACTAGTCTTTTTCCAACACCAGATCTTGAATATTATGACACTTCAACTGCTGTTCTTTTTAAAGTTTGTGAAATTACCTGTTTCAACTACACTTGCAGGCATTGCATTCCAGATACTCACTGTCCTCTGGGTGAATTTTATTTCTTAAATTCCCTTTAAACCTGCTGCCTTTCACCTTAAAAGTATGCCCCTTGTTCTTGATCCTTCGACAAAAGGGAACAGCTGCTTTCTAGTCTGTCTATACTTGTCATAATCATATAGATCTCTATCTAGCACCCCCCCCCCATCTTTTTGCTCCAAAGAAAACAACCTGAGCTTATCCAGCCTCTCTTCACCGCTGAAATGCTCCATCCCGGGCAAATATCTGGTGAATCTTCTCTGCACAGGCTCCAGTATATTCACATTCTTCCTGTTGTGGAGTGACCAGAAATGCCCAGAGTATTCTAGCTGTGACCTAACCAAAGGTCTGTACAGCTCCAACATGATCTCCCGGCTCTTATAATCTATGCCTCAACTAATAAAGGCAAGCATCCCATATGTCTTCTTAACTATCCTATTATCATAGTCATTCAGCACAGAAAAAGACCCTTCTCGTCTGATCTTCCTAGTGTCTTGCCATTTATTGAGTCTTCCCCTGTCCTGTTATTTCTTTCAAAGTGCATTACCTCACAGAAATTATCAGGATTAAATTCCATCTATCATTCCTCTGCCCATCTAACCAATCCGTTTACACCCTTATGTAACCTAAAATCTTACTGTCAACCACCCAGCCAATCTTCGCGTCATCCACAAACTTACTTAACAACCACAACCACTGTCCCCTGTTTACTTGCATATTGTTTATATATATCATGAATATTAAGGGACCAACACTGATCTCCGTGGGATGCCACTTCACACCGGGCTCCAGTCACACAACCAGCTTTCCACCGCCACCTCTGTCTCTTACAGCTGAGCCAATGTTTTATCCAACTTGCTAAGTTACCCTGGATCCCACAAACATTTAACTTCTTTATCAGTTTCACAGGTGGGATCTTGTCAAAGCCCTTGCTGAAATTCACATAAACTACAATAAATGCACTAGCCTCATCTATAGGCTTGGTCACCTCCTCAAAAAATTCAACCAGATTCGTTAGGCATGACATCCTTCTGAGGAAGCCATGTTGACTATCCTGATTAAACACTGCCTTTCTAAATAGAGATTAATGTTCTTCTTCACTACTTTCTCCAATGATTTCCCTACTACTGATGCAATATCCATGGTCTATAATCCCCTGCTCTACCTTTACCACTCTTCTTATAAAGTGGATGCACATTAGCTGTCTTCCAGTCTTCTGGCATGTCCTTGTGGCCAGAGATGATTTAAACATTTGGGTCAGGGCCCCCTGTTATGTTCTCCCTCATCTCTCACTGCAGCCTGGGATGCAACTCATCTACACCTGGGGATTTTTCCACTTTTATACCTGCCAAAACCTCCAACATCTCATTTCTTATATCATTCTGTTCAAGAACTTCACAGTCTATCTTCTCAAATTCTGCACTTGCAATGTCCTTCTCCCCAGCAAAGACAGATGTGAAGTACTCATTTAACACTCTGCGAACATCCTCTGGCTACACACAAAGATTGCCCCTTTGGTCCTACTTTCTCCTTGGTTATTCTTTTCCTCTTGATATACTTGTACAATATCTTGGGATTCTCTCCAATATTGCCCAACAGCACTTTCCTGTGCACCCTCTTTGCACTTCTAATTGCTTTCTTGAGATCACCCCTGCACTTGCTTTACTCCTCTGACACCCCTGTGTTGTTTTGCTCCTTTTTTAGCTGTTTTCCAGACTGTTGTAAGCCAAGGGAACCATAGAGTTACAACAATTATACAGAAGCTGTGGAGAAGCAGCCATTTAGAGGAGATCTTCCATTGTTTACTGTCAGCTCAATGTTCTCAGTAAATTTCCCATGTGACTGTAAAGAACATAATGATATGCTATTGGGCATCACAAATAGTGGAATAAGGTTGGAAACAAATATAATAACGTTTTATGAAGCATTGCTTTGATTTAAACACTTCCACCTTCTCAAACAAAACCATCTTTATGAGTTGTCTGACCTTGCACTGCTGAAAGAACTAATGTGTGTTAACCCATCAATATGACAAATGTTGTTGGGAAAAGGCCATGATCACAGTCTTTAGTGTCGCTGATTTATCCATTATGCATTTGTATGAACGTATGTCACAAGTTGTTAGAAAATGAAGGAAAGAGCAACTGTGTTGTTGTCCCCCTGAGGATGAAAAGAGCGTTGTATGACTCTCTCCTGCCCTTTTACAAGAGAGATGTGACATATTGATAGTTTAATAGGCTCCCAGGAGGAGGTCTGTTAGGCAAAACATGAGAAAGGATTTTAAAGTCATGTCTGTCTTGACAGTTAAGATGATGAAGTAAATGTTGCAAATGGGTTGGGGGGGGCACTGGGGACAAAGAGGGAGTTTCCACACTTGCTCAGGTCTCATTCACTGAGTTTAAACATAGGCGACATTTAACACTTGAAGCTTCCTGTTTTCATCTCTCACCTCACAGAACACGAAAGTCATTTGAGTGGGAGCAGCGGCCGAGTTGAGGTGAACCCGGGAGACTACTATGTTCTATGTTCTATGTTCTAGTACTGCGCTGTATTCTTCTATGTTCTATGTTCTATGTTCTATGTTCTATGAAAGTCAAGATTGACATTATCAGGGATTGGTACAGCACACAGGAACTCTGTGGAATGGTTGATTGACAACATGCCAATCCCACGTCAAGTTGCTGGGGCAATAGGATCCTGGAAACCTGAGAAATCTTAAGAGAAAATCATCTCTGGCTGGCTCACATACTTTGTTACAGATCTGAGTTTAATAAAATTGCTGTGCTGTTCTGCCAGCAAAACTGGCTGGTATTGTTAAAATTAAGATTGTTTGATTTCACACTTGGAAATGTTGAGGGTAGCCCGTTGGTAACGGTAGATAGACTGTGGATATCCAAAGTCCCAGAAAATCATTGAGAATACCAGATTATAAACAGTTGTCCTTTAAACTGTTCTTTGTATGCCTGCCTTCATTATGCATGCTCAGTTGGAAGTAAACGAACATGTGAACAAGGAACAAGAGCAGTAATAAGATCATGGCTGATCCGATTTTTAAGTTCAACTCGACATTGCATATCCCTGTTAATCATTCACCCTCTTGGTAATCAAGAATCCATCTACCTCTACCTTAAAGTTATTTAAATATTTTGCATCCTCTGCCTTTTGAGGAAGAAAATTCCAAAGACTCACAACACCTCGAAAGAAAAAAAATCCTCATTACTGTTTTAAATATATGCTCCCTGATTTTTAAACTATGACTGCCACTTCAAGATTCTCCCACAAAAATGAGACATTCTTTCGGCATCCACCTGGTCAAGTCCCCTCAGGATTTTATATGTTTCAATTAAATCTCCACTGACTTTTTTAAACTCCAGAAGATACAAGCTTAGCCTACCTAGGCTTTCAAGGTAAGGAAATCTGCTCATTCCAGGTATTAGTCTATCAAACCTTCTTTCAACTGCTTCCAATGCATTAACATCCTTCTGTAAATACAGTGACAAGTACTGTACACAGTATGTACATGACTCATAAAAGGATTACTTCAATAAGGGCTTCTGATTTAAAAATCAGAGAAACCATAAAATGTAGGAGCAGAGGTAGGCATTCAGCCCCTTGAATCTACTCAGTCATTCAGTGAGGCCATAGCTGATCTAATAACCTGCAACTCCACTTTCCTGCTTTTCGATATAACTGATTACTGATTCTCTTACTGATTAAAAATGTGTCTACCTCAGTATTAAAAATATCTAATGGCCTACCTTGATGCCTCTCTGCAGTAAAAAATTCCACGGATTCACTAGCCTCTGGGAGACTAAATTCATCCTCACCTCACATTAAATGTGTGACTACTTATTCAGTTATGTCCATTGATCCTGCACTCTCCTCAAAGGAGACAACCATTCCACATCTACCTGGTCATGTTCCCTACAAATCTCAGCAGGTCTGACAGCACCTGCAGACAGCGTTAATGTTTCAAGTCCAGTGTGACTCTGCTTCAGAACTGGAGTTTTCAGATTCCCTCCAGATTCAGATTCCCTCCAGTGTGAAAACAGGCCCTTCGGCCCAACAAGACTACACCGACCCTTCGAAGAGTGACCCATCCAGACTCATTTCCCTCTGACTAATGCACCTAACACTATGGACAATTTAGCATAACCAATTCACCTGACCCTGCACATCTTTGGACTGTGGGAGGAAACCGGAGCACCCGGAGGAAACCCACGCAGACACGGGGAGAATGTGCAAACTCCACACAGACCGTCGCCCAAGGCTGGAATCGAACCTGGGATTCTGTGCTGTTCTGTGGAACTATTCTAGTTCTGAAGGAGAGTCATACCAGACTTGAAACATTAACTTGGTTTCTCTCTCCACAGCTGCTGCCAGACCTGCTGAGTTTCTACAACATTCTTATCATCAATTCAGATCAATGGTATTTCTCTTACCCTAAGTCATAATAAAAAGTAGCAATTAAACATAAAACTAGTCATCACTTGATGTAAAAGTGGAGTTGTTTTGTTCACCATTGGAACCCATAAATGCACAAACCGAACCCTAATATTTGCATATTTCATCCACTAGAATTGGCTAATTCACCCAGTATTGTGCACTTGTGCATCCTATCATAGTCTGGAGTCAAGTAGTGTCAAGTGGCTATGTATTATAAGATGTCGGAGCTATCGGAGGAGGTGATGGAGGCTGGTACAATTACAACATTTAAAAGGATGGGTATATAAATAGAAAGAGTTGAGAGGGATACGGGCCAAATGCTGGCAAATGGGACTTGGTAAGATTTTGATGTCTGGTTAACATGGACAAGTTGGACCGAAGGGTCTGTTTCCATGCTGTACAACTCTATGACTAAACAATGCCTTTCAACTGTCTTTCTCAGTATGGTTAGAGCATTCATATCATAGGTACACACATATTTGTGAAGTGGAGGAACCTTTAGATCCTTATTTGGAATTGAAATAAAAATCTTAACAACACTAATTTGCCAAAAACTCCTCCAAACTGACAGTGAATAATTAAGGGCCACTTGCATCATAGCAACAAGGTCACATAGCTGCATAACTTCAAAGTGTTGCCAGATAGCCAAATAACTCTGAGAGGGGGAAATAAAAATGAGACAGAGCAGAATAACTGTGGGTACCAAAGCAAAATATGCAGGTTCACTTGGGATCAACTGGAAATGGTGGCACAATATAGAGTTTAGTGGCAAAACCTAGAAGAGCTAAACTCCGTAAGAAGTCATAATATTGTGTAATGATACCAAAGGCGCAGGTTGTGTGACTGAGAATTAATCACCAGTATTAGGCAGTCACGAAAAATCATCTATGGCATAACATCTAAAGATTGACTCATATGCCTTTCACAAGTAAAGCAACATCCATAGATGCTGCAAATCCATTTTTAAAAATAAATTAATAGGTCCTTCATAAATATAAATTAATTTTAAGAGAGTGAAGTTGGTATACTTATTAAAATGTTATTTTATCATTTCCAGATTTCCTTTCATTTGCTGCAAAATCTTAATTACATGTTCCTGATGCCCTGAATGCACATACATTGATTGGATTAAACAAGTCACTGTTCATTTATCTGCCATACAGGTCATGTTACTTTGAAATGCTTATTTTATGTTCTTCAGCCATTTTTCCAGTAGATGAGATATTTTATTTATGGAGAAACTGTTAACATAAGGAGATAGCTAGTTATTCCAATTCTGAAGAAGTCATAACAATAACTCTGTTTATATCTCCACAGATGCAGCAAGATCTGATGAATTACTTCATCATTCTCCGTGTTTGAGCCAGTTAATCCTTCTTCTTGTCCCGAGTTGCTTCACTACTTTGCTATGGCTGGATGGCTGGTTTGCAATGCACAGATACACCAACAGCTTAGGTTCAGTTCTTGCACTGGCTGAGGTTACCATGGAGGAATCTCCTTCTTCGCCTCTCCCCTCGCCTGAGGTATGGTAGCCCTCAGGCTAAACCGCCACCGGTCATCTCACTCTGATGACAGTGCTGTCTTATGATCCTCTGGTATTATGGCAACTGTAACCTTTTTACAAACTGCACAAACATACATTTATTAAAAACCTGCTCGTGCGTTTAGCATATAGTCTCAAAAAAATTCAATTGAGAAGTAACGTCACATCTTTCGAAATGTCAGTCCACCTCACAACACTGAACTGCCAATAAAGTCTCTTTAAAATAGAATCACTATAGGAAATGTAGCAGTCTAGTCCACACATTAAGATCCTGCAAACCCCATTTTGAGTACTGTGAATAGATCAGATAACCACACCATAGAAAAGATAGATTGGCCTTGCAAGGAGTACAATGAAGGTTTATAAGTATGATACCTGGATTTCAGGGCTTAGGTTAGGAGGAGCGATTATAGAAATTAGGACTGTTTTCTCTATAATTTAAGTGTAAACTGCGATCTGATCAAAGTCTTCAAGAGGATGTTGTGTAACTTGAAAAGGTTCAGAAGAGATTTACAAGAATGTTGCCAGGGTTGGACGCTGACTCTCTGACTCTATATTAGCAAGAAAATACAGGGTAGATAAAGATAAACTATCTCAGTTGGTTAGGGATTTTGGAATTGGGGGGGAATAAACTACAAATTGGAGCCAGACCTGTCGGGAGAGTTGCTAGGAATCACTTCTACGCACAAAGGGTGGTAGATGTTTGGAACTGTCTTTTCACAAATGGCAGTCAATGCTGCATCAGTTGTTAATTTTAAATCTGAGATAAACATTTTTTTGCTAAGCAAAGGAATTAAGGGAACTGGGTCAAAGGTGAGTATAGAGTTAGCCCATAGATCAGCCATGATCTCATTGAGTAGTGGAACAGGCTTGAGGGACTGGTTGGCCTACTATTCTATGGTGTGATTCACTGATCTATTCACAGTATTCAAAATGGGGTCTGCAGGATCTTAATCTGTGGACCTAGGCTGCTACATTTCCTACACAAAAGCAGTGACTCTTCCTATAGTCCTATGTAATAATGAACAGGTCAGCTGTTTCTCTCACAATGACTAAGTGATAAATATTGGCCAGGACATCAAAAATAATTTCTTCAAAATAGTGCCATGGGAACACCTATGTCCACTCAAGAAAGCAAATGGGGTGTTCAGTTCATCCAAAAGACAATGCCAATGTCAGTGCAGCACACTTTCAGTGCAGAATGAAGGGTCAGCCTTACATTTTCCTTCTTATTTTGCTGGAAGGGAAGTTGAAACTGACAACTTTGTGACTCAGAGGCAACAATGTGACTCAATGAGTCATGGTTGATAGAAAAAGCAAGCCTGAGTTTCTGGCCTCATTATGTGCACATTGTTGCCCTCTCACAACGCTGGGTCATGCTGCAGTGAACGCTCATTCAAAACACTGGATCCTAAATCTTTGAACCTTCAGGTCTTTCATTACTCATCCAGTATGAAGTTTCCTAGCATGAACAGAATGTCTTCCTTACTATGCAGCACTCAATTGTGACTGTCCCAGTTTTAGATTACATTCGATATTTTCAACATGTACACACATGGCCGCACATAGACCAACATTGTTAAATGCATTGTTACACTGTCCACTAAAGTGGGGAAGAGATTGGTAATTTGAGTAAACAATATTACTCAAACATAGAAAAATTAAATTCAAATCGGTGCTCTAGTGTAAAAATCCTTTCAATGCTCAAGCAATTCTCAGAGCAACACAACAATTAAGAATACCAATTGAATTTCCTGTCAAGTTCCATTTAATTATTTCCTCCTTTCATGTTGCAATGATCACATCTGGCTGTCTGTCATATATTATACTTACCTGTTCATTTTACTTGTTACTAGTACATTCAACATTCACGATAAACAAGATTGTTGATTTCCTCAGTGCTAATTCTTCCCGGTTGCATTTCCAACATATGGATGCCATCCACCTTACAGACATATATTGCAACATCCTCAGTTATCCTGACCTGAACTGGGCACATGGTACTGATCACTGGCCAAGAGCACAGGCACCAATTACAAATGCACCATTTAAATAGTAGCAAACATGCTAGCCATTGATTAATCTGCAATCCCCTATCATTAGATCCTTTCAGGCAACTTGTCACCTTCAGTTAGCTTCTGTGCTATCGGTCCCCAGGAACTGGATCACTATGGTGAAAAGCCAGGCTTGAAATGAACCAGAACTTTGCTTACTACAGCCAGATCACACCATTCCTTCATTAATTAACTGCAGCTCAATTTGACTCCATTCTTTTATAGGAGAAAGTGAGGACTGCAGATGCTGGAGATCAGAGCTGAAAATGTGTTGCTGGAAAAGCGCAGCAGGTCAGGCAGCATTCAAGGAACAGGAGAATCGACATTTCGGGCATAAGCCTCTGAAGAAGGGCTTCCTGAAGAAGGGCTTATGCCCGAAATGTTGATTCTCCTGTTCCTTGGATGCTGCCTGACCTGCTGCGCTTTTCCAGCAACACATTTTCAGCTCAATTCTTTTATAAGCTGTTCAAGTTAAAAAAAATGAATGAACTTACATATTCTTCCCAACCTTAGGGTGTCCCCAAAGTGCTTTGCGGTTTATGAAATATTACTGAAGTGCTGTCAGTCTTGTAATGTAAGAAACTTAAAGTTGCCAATTCAAACTGACTATGAAGTCCCTTAAAGAATGTCTTGGCTGAACCTGGTACTTACATTTACAGTGTTAACTTGCTACTAGTGACAGTTGATAATGCATTAAAGCAGTGTATAATCAGCTGCTCCATCTGAATATGGAATCAGCTGGAACAATCTGGCTTGTCCAACAGATAAACCTAATCCTATTTAGAGACATCAACAATTTGGCAGAAGCCTATTTTTCATGGCCTCAGCAGCAGAAACGGTTGAAGATTTTTTTCATGAGACGACGGAGACTTTATCATATACATTACATACATTCAAGCGGTAAATTTAGTCATCATCAGACAGTTTAGCATGGGGTAACATGGGAGTCACTATACAAGCAACATGGTCCCACAAATAGTTATCTATTAATTCTTTAGTTATACTGGCTACCATATCTAATGGGAATATTATACTGGCATCAATGTGAATTTGTTTATAGGATCTCACTAGGAATGAGCTGGCAAAACTTGCATGGTTTCAAATCAGTCTTCAGATTGTCTGTTAAACTATGACAGAATTGGCCAGGGCACTGAGTGATCAAGTTAAGTAACCTCTCTCCCTCCCTCTCCAACAAGACTCGACTCCAACCTTATCCTCGCCCGCCAAGAGTACTGCATAGCTTTATCCGTTGTCATCTGTGACCAATTCTTACTTTGAGTCCTCTCATACGAATTGTCAGCAACTCCAAGAAAGCTCTTATCACTCTGCTTTGCCAGCAACATTTTGTGTCAGATCACAGAAGCTGAGAGAGTTTCACACTTAGAATTATACTTGGGGTACAAAGATTGCTGTTTCTTTTTCACAAAAATACCTGGAAATTTTGCAGACGTTACATTCTTCTGTTAAGTCAATTAATTTTATGCAATGGATTTTATTTCAGAAAACTAAATTTAGATATAAATTAATCACCTACTGTCAGAACAGGTCAGAGAGCAGTAAAATGAATCAATCATTTTTCAGACTGCACTGCAGAATTGGGAGACAGAATAAGAGGTGAATCGGAGCATGGCGGAGTGAATCACAGGCTGTCAGAGGGAATAATAAAGTGTTAAAGTGAATCTAACCATGTTCAAGTGAATCACACTCAATCAGATACAATCAAGAGAGACGAGAGAAAAATCTATAAGAAGTCCTGAGGAGTGAATGAGTTTGCTATCTTTAACGGAAGTTTTTAGTGAGAAAATTACCATAGTCCTGTAATAATAAGTCGAGGATCCCAATGAAAGATATATCTGTGTTCACCTCTTGTGTGAAAAAGGGGCCAGGCAACGGTGTTTTTATGGGATTATATCACTCTAGTGATGTAATCAATAGAACATTAAATTGTGACCAGAAATTATGGGGCTAAAATGTCTTCCATAATCACTCTTAGCAGAATGTATAAAAATAACGAAATGGGTTTTTTCTTCGTTAAGATTATCAACAAGAGGAATTCTGGACTAGTAACTCTCAAGAGATTTGAGAAACAAGAGCTGTGTACACTGAAGTAAACAAGGTTAATATGAGTGTTCTGAAACAGTAAACAGAGGATTATTTCAACTGGTCAATAAATCAGTAACAAAGAGGCATAATTTAGGTTGAGTACTAAAGCACACAAGGGAAGATAGAAGAGTTGCTTTCCAACCAATCAAGCCATTTATGAGAATGCATAATCCACTATCAAAGGTTGCCTTTGATGCTGTCAATTCTAATAAAGGGAAGTAAATATTAAACAATCATGGGGTAGCAAACAAAAAAGGGATTGTGACAATTTGCTAACCAAATGGTTTCAACAAAACAGAAAGGGGTAATGTAAAGTAATAGGGTAGGGGAATGGGTCTGGGTGCGATAGTCTTTGGAGGGTTGGTGTGGACTTGTTGGGCCAAATGGCCTGTTTCCACACTGGGATTCTATTCTATGACTAAAACCTGCACTGTCATATCGCATTGTCAGCAGAGTAAGTGTGAAGTTCTAGAATTAGTGCATTATCACAGCATAGGGGAGGCAAGGGCATATTGCTAAAATCACTGGATTAATAATCCAGAACTGGATTAATGTTCTTCGGATATGTGTTTGAATGCCACCACATCAAATGTCAAATTTGAATTCAATAAGAGGCCTTGGAGTGCAGGTTCATAGTTCCTTGAAAGTGGAGTCACAGATAGATAGGATAGTGAAGAAGGCATTTGGTATGCCTTCTTTTACTGGTCACAGCATTGAGTATGGGAGTTGGGAGATCATGTTGGGGCTGTACACGAAGTTGGTGAGGCCACTTTTGGAATATTGCATGCAATTCTGGTCTCCCTCCTATTGGAAGGATGTTGTGAAACTTAAAAGGGTTCAGAAAAGATTTACAAAGGTGTTGCCAGGGCTGGAGGATTTGAGCTATAGGGAGAGGCTGAACAGGCTGGGGCTGTTATCCCTGGAGCTTCGGAGGAAGAGGGGTGACCTTATAGAGGTTTATAAAATCATGAGGGGCATGGATAGGATAAATAGACAAAGTTTTTTTCCCTGGGGTGGGGGATTCCAGAACTAGAGGGCATAGGTTGAGGGTGAGAGGGGAAAGATATAAGGGACAATCTTTTCACACAGAGGAGAGTACATTTACGGAATGAGCTGACAGGGGAAGTGGTGGAGGCTGGTATAATTACAGCATTTAAAAGGCATCTGGATGGGTATATGAATAGGAAGGGTTTAGAGGGATATGGGCCAAGTGCCGGCAAATGGGACTAGATTAGGTTAGGATATCTGGTCAGCATCGGCGTGTTGGACCAAAGGGTTTGTTTCCCTACTGCACATCTCTATGACTCTACGACTCTATGAGAAGGATGCCATTTGGCCAAACACATCCATGCCAGCTCTCAGCAAGAGTAACTCAATTTGGGGGAGGCAAGGGCACATTGGTAAAATCACTGGACTAATAATCCAGAATTCCTGGTTAATGTTCTGCGGGCATGGGTTTGAGTGCCCCCAATTCAGATGTGAAATTTGAATTCAATAAAAAAAGGAAGAAAAAGTCAGCTTAATAGTAACTATGTAATCACTGTCCATTCATCTAACAAACCCCCTGATTCATTATGTCCTTTAGAGAAAGAAATCTGCCATCCTTGCATAGTCTAGCCTACGTGTGACTCCAGAACCATAACAAAGTGCATGACTCTTAATTGATCTGTTACTGTATGTGTAATTAATTTTGGCACATCCCATGACCAACTCAAAAATGGCCAAACCCCCAGTGTGCTGTAGTAACTGCAGTTCTTTTCTCTTCCGATGCTGAGGTCGTAAAATATAGAGGGGAAATTAATGCCAAGCTGTGGGAGAAGGTGATTTGTATTACAGGTGTTGAGACAGATGATGAGGAACCTTTTCAAAATATTAAGCGGAACTCTGAATTGGCTGGTGAGGTGATTTTAGGTGGTGGAGCGGGGGGGCGCGGTGCTGAATGGATGTGTGTGCAATGGATGGGTTGAGGACGTGAAAAGTGAAAATCACCCATACAGTCTGACCAATGAAGCTCCAGAACTGCAACTTATAGTAGTGAGAAGATAAATTCACAAGGGGCCTAGAGTTAGAGGGTGAAAGGTAACTCAAAGAAATGTATCCTGATTCTATAGAAAAGATATGATTGCGCTGGAGAGGATGCTAGGAAGATTCATCTGGATGTTGCCTGGAATGAAGTACTTTAGCAATGAAGGGAGGTTCAATAGGCGTGGGATTGTTTTCTTTGGAGCAGAAAAGGCTTTAAAAGGTGCATATGAGATGATGAGGGACACAGACAACGGGGATAGAAGGTGGCTATTCCTCTTTGGTGAAGGGTCAATGATGAGGGGACGTAATTTTAAGATGAAAGGCAGGAGAGTTAGATGAAATTTGAGCAAAGAAGATGGTGGAATCTGGAATGCACTGTCTGAGAGAAAAAATACATGGATTAGTGCATGAAATGTTATAAAGTTCATGACTAGGAACAACTTGCGGGAAAGTGGGATGAGTGTAGCTGGTTGGCGCAGACTTGATGAGCTGAACAACCTTTTTTGTGACTCAATGGGTCTATTTGTGAAAATGGGAGTTGTTACAACGTGACATGGGATATGACAGCTGCAAAGGCTTCCTTCTATGAGTATCCACAATTATAGAATGATACAGTGGAGACGCTGACCATTTAGACATTGTGCCTGCACTGTCATTTTGGCAACGCTAACAAAATTATTCCACTGTGCTTTCTTTTCATTCAATGTATTTCTCAATGTTTCTTTTGAATTCTTCAGGTCAAATTTGCATAGTTTGCCGATAGTGCAATTTACAAATGCCATTTTCCATGATGGGTATGGAGAAAGTGAGGACTGCAGATTCTAGAGATCAGAGTAAAGAATGAGGCACTGGAAAGGCACAGAAGGTCAGGTAGCATCCAAGGTGCAGGAGAATTGACATTTCGGGCATAAGCCTTTCATTAAGAATGAGGCTTCTGAGCCAAGGGGTAAAGAGATAATTGGGAGGTGGGTGGGGCTGGGGGGAAGGTTAGGACCAGTCAAGGATAGTAGTGGGAAGTATGTGCAAGGACTCTGAAAAGATAGGAGAATGAATGCTAAATGAATATTTTTCATCAGTATTCACACAGGAAAAAGACAATGTTGGCGAGGAGAATACTGAGATACAGGCTATTAGACTAGTGGGATTGAGATTCATAAGGAGGAAGTGTTAGCAATTTTGTAAAGTGTGAAAATAGATACGTCGCCTGGGTCGGTTGGGATTTATCCTAGGATTCTCTGAGAAGCTAGGGATGAGATTGCATAGCCTTTGGCTTTGATCTTTACGTCTTCGTCGTCCACAGGAATAGTGCCAGAAGACTGGAGTAAATGTTGTCCCCTTGTTCCAGAAGAGGAGTAGAGACAACCCTGGTAATTATAGACCAGTAAGCCTTACTTCGGTTGTGGGCAAAGTTTTGGAAAGGATTATAAAAGATAGGAAATACAATCATCTAGAAAGGAATAATTTGATTAGGAATAGTCAACATGGTTTTGTGAATGGTAGGTCGTGCCTCAGAAACCTTATTGAGTTCTTTGAGAAGGTGACCAAACAGGTGAATGAGGGTGAAACAGTTGATGTGGTGTATATGGATTTCAGTAAAGTGTTTGATAAGGTTCCCCATGGTAGGCTATTGCAGAAAATTCAGAGGCATGGGATTGAGGGTGATTTAGTGCTTGAATCAGAAATTGGCTAGCTGTAAGAAGACAGTGGGTGGTGGTTGGATGGAAAATGTTCATCCTTGAGTTCAGTTACTAGTGTGTGCTGCAAAGATCTGTTTTGGGGCCACTTCTGTATGTCATTTTTAGAAATGACCTAGATGAGGATGGTTAGTCAGTGGAGTTGTGGACAGTGTGGAAGGATGCTGCAGTTTACAGAGGATCATAGATAAGCTGCAGAGCTGTGCTGAGAGGTGGCAAGTGGGTTTAATGTGGAAAGGTGTGAGGTGATTCACTTTAGAAGGAATAACAGGAATTCAGAGTACTGGGCTAATGGTAAGATTCTTGATAGTCTGGATGAGCAGAGAGATCTTGGTGTCCATGTGCACAAATTCCTGAAAGTTGCCACCCAGGTTGATACGGTTGTTAAGAAGGCATATGGTGTGTTAGTTTTATTGTTAGAGGGATTGAGTTTTGGAGCCATGAGGTCATGTTGCACAAAACTCCTGTCCGGCTGCACTTGGAGTATTGCATGCAGTTCTGGTCGCCACATTATAGCAAGGATGTGGAAGCATTGGAAAGGGTGCAGAGAAGATTTACCAGGATATTGCCTGGTGTGGAGGTATTGTCTTATGAGGAAAGGCTGAGGGACTTGACACTGTTTTCATTAGAGAAGAACGTTAATAAAAGCATACAAGATGATCAGAGGATTAAATAGGGTGGAAGGTGAGAGTCTTTTTCCTCGGTTGGTGATTGCTCGCATGAGGGGACATAGCTTTAAATTGAGGGGTGACAGATAGAGGACAGATGTCAGAGGTAGGTTCTTTACTCAGAGAGTAGGAAGGGCGTGGAATACCCTGCCTGTAACAGTAGGGGACTTGCCAACATTACGGGTATTTAAATGCTCATTGGATGACAAAGGAATAGTGTAGTTTAGATGAGCTTTACAGGTTGGCACAACATTGAGGGCCGAAGGACAGGTACTGCGCTCTAATGTTCTATGTTCTATGTTCTGTGAGGGAATTCAGAACATAAACAAACCAGCCATGATTTTCAGGTCTCCCACATGGGTTCCTCCAAGGTCAGCTATGAATTTTGCTGTTTGTTCATTTTTTCCTAGATGCACTCTGATGTCCAGAGAGACATGAACTCAAATAGCAAAGGCAGTAACTGTGCAGATTCACTGTTGTGTCAGTTAGCAGTGTAGGTTTCTTTCTTTCTCTCCGTCACTGACCATGTATTCATTGCTTTTTGTCTGTCTTTCTCCTTTTGAAAGTGCAGTTGTTTTGGTCTTCTTCCCCAAAGATACAAAACAATGCAACAGCTTATAAAACAGTAATTGCTGCTCCTGGAATTCAAGGAAGTCACCTCCAACACCTAAAATACCTCGAAAAAAGGAGCAGCTCTTATAGCCACAATTCTTTCCCATCCTCTATCTTGGATTACCTCTCCTTTATTGGTCAGAGCATTGAGTATAAGATTTGGGAGATCATGATGCAGCTGTACAGGACATTGGCTAGGCCACTTTTGGAATATTGCATACAATTATGGTCTTCTTCCTAATGTTGTGAAATTTGAAAGGGTTCAGAAAAGATTTACAAGGATGTCGCCAGCTTGGAGAATTTGAGCTATAGGGAGAGGCTAAATAAGCTGGGGCTGTTTTCTCTGGAGAATTGGTGATTGAGGGGTGACCTTATAGAGGTTTATAAAATCATGAGGGGCATGGATAGGATAAATAGACAAGGTATTTTTCCTGGGGTGGGAGAGTCCAGAACTAGAGGGCATATGCTTAGGGTGAGAGGGGAAAGATATAAAAGGGACCTAAGGGGCAACTTTTTCACACAGAGGGTAGTGAATGTATGGAATGAGCTGATAGGAGAAGTGACGGAGGCTGATTCAATTACGGCATTTAACAGGCATCTGTTAAACAGGTATATGAATACGAAGGGTTTAGAGGGATATCGGCCAACTGCTGGCAAATGGGACTAGATCAGGTTAGGATATCTGGTTGGTGTGGGCGTGTTGGACCGAAGGGTCTGTTTCCATGCTGTACATCTCTATGATTCTATGATTTTACTGAATAGCAATGAAGGGTTGAAAGGACATGTGACATATTTCTGCTCCTAATGCATATGTTTGTAGGATATCAACAGTTTCCAGGTGGACATAGTCAGACAGGTAAAATGAGCAGACAAGGAGCAGATGAAATTTATGGGATCCTTCCTTGACTACTAATAAAGGAACACAGTGCTAAACAATTAACTTTTGCTTAAGCTTTAGAAAACATTGATTAGCCCTCAGTTAAAGTACTGTGTTCAATTCTGGAAACCACAGAGAGGTATTTTGAATGGTAGTTTGGAAACCTGAGAGTAGATTCAATCAGGAGACAAGCTAAGCTGGAAATGGAAAACAGAATATTAATATGTGAGCTGGAAGGCAGAAGAAACAAAGGAGTTTGGTAGTGCTTAATTGTATATAGGCAAACGTGAGGATTGCAGATGCTAGAGATCAGACTCTACATTAGACTGGTTCTGGATAAGCACAGCAGGTCAGGCAGCATCCGAGAGCAGGAAAATTGATGTATCGGGCAAAAGCCCTTCATCAGGAATTACATATACTTCAAAGCCGAGCATCTGGCAGAACAATCAGTTGAGTTCAGGGCACCAGATCCTTGCCATTATCCTAGCATAGATTGAAAGAGTAAGAATGATAGGGTGATATTCTTGGTGATGGGGTTTTCAGATGGGATGGATATCTGAGACATGAAAGAAAAGAGTAATAATAAGGAATTTCAACTACTTAATGTGCACAAGTGAAGTGAAGAAGTGAAATCAGAAAAACAATGAGAGAGTACAAAGAAATATTGGAAATAAAATCAAGAAATCAAAGATTAAATTCATTTAAAAAATCAACAGAACTAATCAAAAATGCTTCATAAACACATTAAGAGCATGATGATCACCAAAATACATTCATCAAAGGTCCTCAGATAGCACTTTCCAAACCCACGACCACTTCCACTTAGAAGATCAAGGGCAGCAGATGCATCAGCACATTCACGTTACCCTCCAAGCCTTTCACCATCTTGACTTACAAATATATTGCTGTTCCTTCAATTGTTCTTGGAGCAAAATAGTAGAATTCCTTCCCGAAAGGCATTGTGGTCAACCCACAGCAGGTAGACTGCAGAAGTTCAAGAAGGCAGCTCACCACCACTTTCTCAAGGGCAACAATAATGCTGGCCAGCCAGCAATGCCCACATCCCACAGATGAATTTTTTAAATATGATAACTAAAGAAAGAGCAGAGCCTGTTAGAGATGACAAAGGTGGCCAATGTGTTGATGTGCCTGTGATTCTTAATGAGTACTATTGAATTCATTGTTAATGCAAAAGCTTTGGATTAATCAAGGACATTTAATATGGATTTATTAATGGAAAGCCATGTTGGACTAACCTGATTACACATTTTGAGGAGGTCAGAAGGGTGATTGATGTGATATATCTTTTATCAAAGCTTTTAGCAGGATGGCACAGGGAACACTAGCTCTCTCTGTCCTTTCATATGGATTCAACCAGGTTCAATCTCCTCCGGAGTTTTGCTTTCCAGTTTCAGTTTCTTCAGAAATTGGAAAGGTCAATTTTATTTCTCAGCTTTCCTATTTAATCAAAGCCTGTCTCAATGAATAAAAGCTTTTCAACAACATATTTCATTACATCGCAAAGAGCAATAAGATAATCTGGAGCTGTTTCTTTAGAATACAGGCTGAGGGGACATTCAACTAACACAGGTTTTCTGCTATAATGCACGTTTCATAAATACAAATTCGCTGTAACGTGATTGACGAAACAGGGACACTGTTTCTAAAGCGCGAACTCTTTGCATTCTTAAAGAACTACCTGTATGGATAAAACTATTATGGGTCAGACAAAGTTGATTGAGAGGATCATTGAAAGGAGTAATAGTGCAGATAAATTTCAATGCAAATATGCTTTTGGGTAAGCAAACCTTACATTCCAAAGACTTGTGGATCACATTAAACACCATATCTCTTCAACTGTTCTCAGTAGGCAAGGTACTGCAAAGAGTGAGGGTGAATGAGTGCTATTCTGGCTGCAATCAGTGACTAGTGGTGTGTCTTAGGAATTGGTGTTGGGACTGCAATTATTTACCATTTATGTAGATGATTTGGAGTTGGGGACCACATGTACGGTGTCAAAGTTTGCAGATGACACTAAGATGAGTGGCAGAGCAAAGTGTGCAGAGGTCTGTGAAACTTTGCAGAGGAACATAGTTGGCACAGTGGCACAGTGGTTAGCACTGCTGCCTCACAGCACCAGAGACACAGGTTCAATTCCCGACTCAGGCGACTGACTGTGTGGAGTTTGCACATTCTCCCCGTGTCTGCGTGGGTTTCCTCCAGGTGCTCCGGTATCCCCCCACAGTCCAAAGATGTGCAGGTCAGGTGAATTGGCTATGCTAAATTGCCCGTAGTGTTAGGTAAGGGGTAAATGTAGGGGTATGGGTGGGTTGGGCTTCGGCCGGTCGGTGTGGCCTGTTTCCACACTGTAATGTAATCTAATCTAAATACATTGAGTGAGTGGGCAAAGGTCTGGCAGATGGAATACAATGTTAATACATGTGAAGTCATACATTTTGATATGAGTAACAGTAAAAAAGATCATTACTTGAATGGTAAAAAGTTGGAACATGCTGCTATGAGGAGGGAGATGGGTGTTCTTGTGTATGATTCACATTAGGTTGGGCTGCAAGTACAACAGGTAATCAGGGAGGCAAATGGAATTTTGTCCTTCATTGCTAAAGGGATTGAGTTTAAAAGTGGAGAGGTAATGTTGCAGCTGTACAAGGTGCTGGTGAGGCCACACCTGGAGTACTGTGTGCAGTTTTGGTCTCCTTACTTGAGAAAGGATGTACTGACACTGGAGGGCGTGCAGAGGAGGTTACTAGGTTGATTCCAGAGCTAAGCGGGTTGGCTTATGAGGAGAGACAGAGTATATTGGGATTATATTCATTGGAATTCAGAAGAATGAGGAGGAATATTGTAGAAACATATAAAATTACGAAGGGAATTGACAAAATAGAAGTGGATATGATATTTCCGCGAGTAGGACAAGAGGGCACAGCCTCAAGATTAGAGGATGCATACTTAGGACTGAATTGAGAAGGAACTTCTTCACCCAGAGGGTTGTTAATCTATGGAATTCCTCGCCCACGGAAGTAGTTGATGCTACTTCAGTAAACACCTTTAATGCTAAGGTAGATTTTTTTTGATAAATAAAGGAATTAAGGGATATGGTGAGAGTGCGGGTAAGAGGAGCTGAGTCCATGAAAAGATTAGCCATGATCTTATTGAGTGGCGGACCAGGCTCGAAGGGCTGGACGGCCTACTCCTGCTCCTAGCTGAAAAATGTGTTGCTGGAAAAGCACAGCAGGTCAGGCAGCATCCAAAGAGCAGGAGAATTGACGTTTCGGGCATAGGCCCTTCTTCAGGAATGATCCTACTCCTGCTCTTAGTTCTTATGTTCTTATGTACTGATAGTACCAAGCAACAAGTGGGTGCAAAACTCAAAGCAGAGTCCAACATTAGATGTGATGCTCTAATTAGAAATTTGCTAAATAATTCTAAATGTGCTAAGATTTATGCTGACAGTTAATTTAGGATTGTCATTTGGGGTCACAGTGTGGCTCATTTACACATACTGGAAGCTAGTACACAAGGCCCTTTCCTTTGTTTTTATTCATACTTGGCATGATGGTGTCGCTGGCTAAGCCAACATTTATTACTCATCCCTAATTGCCCAGAGGGTGGTTAAGAGTCAACCACATCTCTGTGGGTCTGGAGTTACACGTAGACCAGATAAAGTAAAGACGGCAGTTTCTTTCCCTACAGAACATTATTAGAGTCATGGAGTCATACAGATGTACAGCATGGAAACAGACCCTTCAGTCCAACTCATCCATGCCGACCAGTTATCCCAACCCAATCTAGTCCCATCTCGCAGCATTTGGCCCATATCCCTCCAAACCCTTCCTATTCATTTACCCATGCAGATGCCTTTTAAATGTTGCAATTGTACCAGCCTCCACCACTTTCTCTGGCAGCTCATTCCATACATGTATCACCCTCTGCGTGAAAAAGTTGCCCCTTAGGTCTCTTTTATATCTTTCTCCGTTCAACCTAAACCTATGTCCTCTAGTTCTGGACTCCCCCATCCATTGGAAAAGACTTTATCTATTTATCCTATCCATGCCCCTCATGATTGTGTAAACCTCAATAAGGTCACCCCTCAGCCACCGACACTCCAGGGAAAACAGCCGTAGCCATTTTCAACATGTCCCTATAGCTCAAATCCTCCAAGCCTGGCAACCTCCTTGTAAATCTTTTCTGAACCCTTTCAAGTTTCACAACATCTTTCCGATAGGAAGGAGACCAGAATTGCATACAATATTCCAATAGTGACCTAATCAATGTCCTGTACAGCCGCAACATGACCTCCCAACTCCTGTCCTCAATACTCTGACCAATAAAGGAAAGCATACCAAACGACTTCTTCACTATCCTATCTACCTGCGACTCTACTTTCAAGGAGCTATGAACTTGCACTTCAAGGTTTCTTTGTTCGGCAACACTCCCTAGGACCTTACCGGGAAGGGTAAGCTTTCCCACTTAAAAAGGGACTTACCTCAGGAGTTGGGCCTCCATTTTGACAGAGCAGCGAGGAGAGAAGTGAGGTGAAGTGAGGGCTGCTGGGTAGGGAAAGGCTTAATGTATATTTGGGCAGTGGCTAAACCCGAGATACTACACATGTAGTATCTCCTTCCTCTAACCGGAAGAAACAGACTCTGTAAAGTAAGGCTTTTATTTCTTTCTTATCTTTCTTTTTCATATATATTTAAGTGCATTGTTTGGTTTTAATTAGTCCATATAAAGCTAAGCTTACAATGGTATGGGACCTCAGACCCGTGGCATGTGCCTCTTGCTTGATGTGGGAGCTTAGGATTGTGTCTGACATTCCTGACTCTTACACTGCAAGAAGTGTTTCCAGCTGCAGCTGTTGTTTGACCGCATGATGGCTCTGGAGCTACGGATGGACTCACTGTGGAGCATCCGCGATGCTGAGGAGGTGGTGGATAGCATGTTCGGTGAACTGGTCACACCACAGGTCAGAATTGCTGAGGGAGACAGTGAATGGGTGACCAAAAGACAGAAAAAGAGTAGGAAGGCAGTGCAGGTGTTCCCTGTGGTCATCTCCCTCCAAAACAGGTATATCATTTTGGATACGGTTGGGGGAGATGGCTCATTAGGAGAGGGCAGCAGTTGTCAAGATCATGGCACCGTGGCGGGCACTGCTGTTCAGAAGGGCAGGAAAAAGATTCGAAGAGCCATAGTCATAGGGGATTCTATTGTGAGGGGAGTAGATAGGCTGTTCTGTGGCCGAAAACGGGACTCCCGGATGGTATGTTGCCTCCCAGGTGCTCGGGTCAGGGATGTCACCGATTGGCTGCAGAGCATTCTAAAAGGAGAGGGTGAATATAGGTACCAATGATATAAGTAAAAAACGAGATGAGGTCCTGAAAGAAGAATTCAGGGAGCTAGGAGAGAGGTTAAAGAGGAGGACCTCAAAGGTAGTGATTGCGGGATTACTACCAGTGCCGTGTACTAGCCAGTGTAGAAATGAAAAAATAGGCAGGATGAACACGTGGCTTGAGAGATGGTGTAGGAGGGAAGGGTTCAGATTTGTTGGACACTGGGACCGGTTCTGGGGAAGGTGGGACTATTACAAAATGGACGGTCGACATCTGAACCAGACTGAAACCAATGTCCTTGGAGGAGTTTTTGCTACTGCTGTTGGGGAGGTTTAAACTAATGTGGCAGGGGGCTGGGAACCAGAAGAGAAAACAAGTAGGCAGTGAGGTTGAGATTGGAGACTGAAAGAATCATGAAGATAACATTAATAAAGGGAAGAGTAGGCACAGAGCAGATGTGCGCAAAAGAATTGATGGCCTGAAATGCATCTACTTTAATGCAAGGAGTGTAGTGTGTAAGGCAGATGAACTTAGGGCTTGGATTGGTGCCTGGGAGTATGACATTATTGCAATCACAGAGACTTAATTGAAGGAAGGGTATGATGATTGACAACTAAATGTTCCAGGATATAGACGCTTCAGACAGGACAGTGAGGGAAGTAAAAGAGGGGGCGGAGTTGCTTTGCTGGTTAGGGATGATATCACGGCTGTGCTAAAGGAGGACACTATGGAGGTCTTGGGTCGTGAGGTATTATGGGTGGAACTGAGAAATAAGAAGGGTGCAGTTACATTGCTGGGACTGTATTACAGGCCTCCCAACAGTGAGCGTGAGGTAGAAGAACAAATAGGTAAACAGATTATGGAAAGATGTAGAGGCAATAGGGTAGTGGTGATGGGAGATTTTAATTTTTCCAACATTGACTGGGATACAGTTAGCGTCAGAGGTCTGGATGGGGTAGAATTTGTAAGAAGCATCCAGGAGAGTTTTTTAGAGCAGTATGTCAACAGTCTGACGAGGGAAAGGGTCATTTTGGACCTGGTATTGGGGAACGAGCCAGGACATGTGGTAGAAGTTGCGGTGGGGGGATTTCTTTGCGAACAGTGACCACAATTCTGTAAGTTTTAGAATACTCATAGATAAAGATGAGAGTGGTCCTAAGGGAAGAGTACTAAACTGGGGCAAGGCCAATTATATCAAAATTAGGCAGGAGCTTGGAAATGTGGATTGGACACAGCTCTTTGAAAGTAAGTCCACATTTGATATGTGGCAGGCTTTCAAAGATAGGTTAAAGATAGTGCAGGATAGACATGTCCCGTTGAAGGCAAAGGACTGGAAGGGCAAGATTCATGAACCGTAGATGACAGGAGAAATTGTACAACAAGCCAAGAGGAAAAGAAAAGCGTAAATAAGGTCTAGGCAGCTAAGAACAGAATAGGCCCTGGAGGAATATCGAAAGAGTAGGACAAGTCTTAAACGAGAATCAAACGGGCTAAAAGGGGTCATGAAATAGCTTTAGCAACCAGAATTAAGGAGAATCCCAAAGCATTTTATTCTTATATAAGAAGCGAGTGGGTAACTAGAGAAAGGATTGGTCCACTAAAGAATAACGAAGGAAGGCTGTGTGTCAAACCTGAGAGAATGGGTCAGATTCTGAATGATTACATTACATCAGTATTCACTGAGGAGAGGAACATGATGAATCTTGAGATTAGAGATAGAAGTTTGATTATTCTGGATCATTTTGACATAAGTAGGGAAGATGTGTTGGGTGGGCTAGAGGTTATTAAGGTGGACAAATCCCCAGGACCGGATGGGATCTATCCCAGGTTACTGAGTGAGGTGAGAGGGGAAATAGCTGGCGCCCTGACAGATACCTGTGGCATCCTTAGATACAGGTGAGGTGCCGGAGGATTGGAGGGTAGCTTATGTTGTCCCCCTGTACAAGATGGGTAGTAGGGATATTCTAGGTAACTACAGACCAGTGAGCCTGACGTCGGTGGTGGGAAAGTTGCTGAACGGGCTTATCAGTGATAGGCAGCATGATTTTGTGCGGGGGAGATTGTGCCTTACCAACTTAATGGAGTTCTTTGAAGAAGTGACCAAGTTGATAGATGAAGGAAGGGCTGTTGACGTTTGATAAGGTTCCCCATGATAGACTAATGGAGAAAGTGAAGTCGTGTGGTGTGCAGGGTGTTCTAGCTCAGTGGATAAAGAACTGGTTGAGCAACAGGAAACAGAGAGTAGTACAGAAAAGTGGCAGATGGATTTCAATCCAGACAAATGTGAGGTGATGCATTTAGGCGAGACTAATTCTAGAGTGAATTATACAATGAACGGAAGAGCCTTAAGAAAGGTTGATGGGCAGAGAAGTCTGGGAGTGCAGGTCCATTTTACCTGAAGGTTGCTGCATAGAGTGGTCAAGAAGTATGCCTGCCTTCATCGGACGGGGTATTGAGTATAAAAGCTGGCAAATCATGTTAAAATTGTACAAGACATTGGTTTAGCCACATTTAGAATACTGTGTACAGTTCTGATCACCACATTACCAAAAGGATGTGGATGCTTTGGAGAGGGTGCAGAGAAGGTTTACGAGGATGTTGCCTGGTATGGAAGGTGGTCGCTATGAAGAGAGGTTGAGTAGGTTAGCTTTATTTTAACTAGAAAAAAGGAGATTGAGGGGAAACCTGATTGAGGTTTACAAAATCATGAAGGATATATACAGGATGGATAGAGACAAGCTTTTTCCCAGGGTGAAGGATTCAATAACGAGAGATCTAGCTTTCACGGTGAGAGGTGGAAAGTTTAAAGTACTTCACACAGAGGGTGGTGGGTGCCTGGAACGCGTTGCCAGCAGAGGTGGTAGAGGCAGGCACCGTAGATTCATTTAAATTGTGTCTGGACAGATGCATGAGTAGGTGGGGAGCAAAGCGATACAGATGCTTAGGAATTGGGTGGCAGGTTTAGACAGTAGATTTGGATCGGCTCAGGCTTGGAGGGGCCGAAGGGCTTGTTCCTGGGCTGTAAACTTTCTTTGTTCTTCTTTCTTTATTAAGTGTATAAGTCCTGCGAAGATTTGCTTTCCCGAAATGTAGTACCTCACACTTATCTAAATTAAACTCCATATGACACTCCTTGGCACATTGGCCCATCTGATCAAGATCCTGTTGTAATCTGAGATAATCCTCTTCGCTGACTACTACACCTTCAATTTTGATGTCATCTGCAAATTTACTAACTTTTCCTCTTATGCTCACATCCAAATCATTTATATAAATGATGAAAAGTAAGTAATTGCCAGCACCAATTCCTGTGGCACTCCACTGGTCACAGGCTTCCAGTCTGAAAAACAACCCTCCACCACCACCTTCTGTCTTCTACCTTTGAGCCAGTTCTGTATCCAAATAGCTAGTTCTCCCTGCATTCTGTGAGATCTAACCTTGCTAACCAGTCTTCCATGGGGAACTTTGTTAAATGCCTCACTGAAGTCCATATAGATCATGGGTTTAGATCAGAGTGGTGCTGGAAAAGCACAGCAGGTCAGGCAGCATCCAAGGAGCAGGAAAACTTATGTTTCAGGCAAAAGCCCTTCATCAGGTTCCTGAGAAACCACGGAAGCCCCCAAATGCAGATAAGTCCAGGATCTCAGCAGGCTGGGTTGGTCGATCCTGGAAAGAGGGTGGGGGACACATGCTGGAAAAGGCCAGGAAAGGGAGATACAGGTAGGTATACTGTGTGCAAGGGGGGTTTCAATTGTCAAAGGGCTTGTGAGAAGGACACTTGGAACATTGCATACAGTCCTGGTCTCTACACTACCAGAAGGACATGGAGAGGGTACAGAAAAGGCTTACCAGGATATTGCCTGGTATAGGGGATTTTAGTTATGAAGAAAGGATGGATAGACTGGGCTTGTTTTCAGTGGAGTGACCTGATAATAAACTATCAGGTTTTGAATGGCATGGATAGAGTGGAAGGCATGAGGCTTTTTCCCATGATGGAGGAGTCAATTACTAGGGGACACAGGTTCAAGTAGTGAGGGGGGGATGTTTAAAAGAGATGTGCAAGAGAAGCTTTTCCCACAAAGGGTGGTGAGCACCTGGACCGCACTGCCAGAAGAGGTGGTGAAAGCAGACACAAAAGCAACCTTCAAGAAGCACTTGGATGAATACATGAATAGGAAGGGAATACAGGGATCATGTATTGGCTTGGAGGGCTGAAGGGCCTGTTCCAGTGCTGTATTGATCTTTGTTCAGAATCCCGCACTTCACTGACCTGCAGCTTGCAGAGTTAAACCTGCTGGGGCTACACATTTGGCATAGACCTCTCTTGCCGTCCATCAGAGCGGTGATAGGTTGAGGTCCTGAATTGGATAGCAATCACCCACGCATGGGCTGCAGTTAGAGCATGGGTGGGCAACCCATCCAAAACTTCCATTGGCTCCCATAAAATTGTGGCAGTCATGGGCATGTGGGCAGCAGGTGTGCCACTGATGGTATGATGTCCAGTACTCCATCTATCTGTTTTTCTGCCTGTCGGTGACCAGCAAAATTCAGCCTCACTCGTGGCAATTCGAGATCAGTTGAACTGTCACAATAAGAATCTATCACACATCTGTGTCAACAAATCCTCCAGGGCTAAACCTCTGAAGTACTTCTTCAGAGAGTCAGCTGCTATCTGAAGAGGGGGCTATGTGAAGGTGGCCATCTGCTTCAAACTATGTTGAACATATGGCTGAATTGTGAATCACAGCAGAGATTAAAGCACTGGGACCAAATTCCATTTCTAAACACTGCTGAATGCAGCATGGCACAATGAACTCTGATCATTTGAAGGCTTTTCCATTACATAGTCCTTGTCGATATCACATATCTTTCATGAACAAATCTCTTTCATCAATTGTGCATTAAAAGCATTATCATACCTCTTCTCATAATGAAACATGAATATACCAACACTTTTAATTTTACTTGTCAAACATTCCCACCTCTAGGACAGGGATTCCCGATGGTTCATAATCCTTCTAAATGGATCACCTGGCATCAACCTAGGCACTGGAAACAGTAGAAACAGCCCTGTCGGCCCTGCAAATTCCTCCTCACTAACAGCTGTGGGCCAGTGCCAAAACTGGGAAAACTGATTGACAGATTACTCAAGCAACAGCCTGATATAGTAATGCTTATCGAATCATTCTCTACAGTCAATGTCGAAGACACTACCATTGCCACCCCTGGATATATCCTATCCCACTGACAAGACAGACCCAGCAGAGATGGTGGCACAGTGAAATACAGTTGGGTGGGACCTGTCCTGGGAATCCTCAACTTTGACTCTGGATCCCATGAAGTCTCATGGCTTCAGGCCAAACATGTGCAAGGAAACATCCTGTTGATTACCACATACCGGCCTCCCTCAGCTGATAAATCAGAACTCCTCCATGTTGAGCAAACACTTAGGCAAAAGCACAAAATGTACTCTGGTAGGGGATTTCAATACCTAGCACCCCCTTTACATTGAGGAAACCCTCCCTCATATTTTGTGGCAGAATTCAAATAGACCTAGCAACTCAAGACAGCAGCAGAATTATACTCCAGCACAATCTGTAACCTCATGGCCCAGCATATCCCCCACTTAATCATTACCATCAAGCCAAGGGATCAACCCTGTTTCAATGGAGAATGCAGGAGGCCATGTCAGGACAGCATCAGAAGCACCTAAAAATGAGCTGTCAACCTGATGAAGCTACCAAACATGATAACTTGTGTACATACAGTGTAAGCAGCAAGTAATAGACAAAGTGAAGTGATTCCACAACCAACAGATCGGATCAAAACTCTGCAGCCCTGCCACATCCAGTCGTGAATGGTGGTGCATAATGAAACAACTCACTGGAGGAGAAGGCTCCACAAATATCCCCATCTGCAATGATGGAAGAGTTCAACACATTAGTACAAAAGATAAGGCGAAAACATTTACAGCAATCTTCAGCCAGAAGTACCGAGTGGATGATCCATCTCGGCTGACTCCAGTGGTCCCCAGCATTATAGATACCAGTCTTCAGCCCATTCAATCAACTCCTTGTAATAGCAAGAAATAGTTGGAGGAACTACATATTGCAAAGACTACAGGCCCTGAAAACATTCCAGCAATAGTACTGAAGACTTGTACTCCAGAGACTATTTAAGGAGCAGTTGTTGCGAGTGATGCACAAATTTGTTCCTCTGAGACAGGTAAAAAGGGGTAAGATTAGGAACCTTGGATGACGAGAACAGAGGAACTTCTCGTCAAAAGGAAGAAGGCAGCTTACGTATAGTGGAGGAAGCAAGGATCCAGTACAGCTTTAGAGGATTACAGGCTTCCTAGAAAGGAGCTCAGAAATGGACTAATGAGAGCCAGGAGGGGGCACGAGAAAGGCTAGGCAAGAAGGATTAGGGAGAACCCAAAGGTGTTTTTCTTATATGTGAGGAATAAGAGAATGATCAGGAAGAAGGTACGGCCGATCAGGGATAGCAGAGGGAACTTGTGCGTGGAGTCTAAGCAGATAGGGGAAGTCCTAAATGAGATTTTTGCTTCGGTTTTCACCAAGGAAAGGGAACTTGTTGTAAATGAAAACTTAGAGGAGCTGGGCTACAATCTTGAACCAGATCAAGATTGATGAAGATGATATGCTAGAAATTTTGGAAAACATTAAGATTGATAAGTCCCCAGGGCCAGACCAGATTTATCCTAGGCTGCTCCGGGAAGCGAGAAAGGAGGTTGCTAAGCCGCTGGCGAGGATCTTTGCCTCCTCACTCTCCACAGGAGTTGTACCGGAGGATTGGAAGAATGCGAATGTTGTTCCACTTTTCAAGAAGGGTAATAGGGAAATCCCTGGCAATTACAGACCAGTCAGTTTCATATCTGTGGTCAGCAATGTTGTGGAACGAATTCTGAGGGATAGGATTTATGACTATTTGGCAAAGCATAGTGTTATTAAAGGCAGTCAGCATGGCTTGGTGAGGGGTTGGTCCTGCCTCACAAATCTTATTGAGTTCTTTGAGGAGGTAACAAGACAGGTCGATGAAGATCGAGCAGTGGATGTAGTGGATATGGATTTCAGCAAGGCATTTGATAGGGTTCCCCATGGTAGGCTCATTCATAAAATCAGGAAGTATGGGATACAGGGAGATTTGGCTATCTGGATTCAGAATTGGCTGGCTGACAGAAGGCAGAGAGTGGTTGTAGATGGAAAGTATTCTGCCTGGATGTCAGTGTTGAGTGGGGTCCTGCAAGGGTCTGTTCTTGGGCCTCTGCCCTTTGTAGTTTTTATAAAAGACTTGGATGAGGAGGTTGAGCGATGGGTTAGTAAACTTGCAGATGGCACAAAGGTTGGAGGTGTCGTCGATAGTATTGAGGGCTACTGCAGGCTGCAGTGTGACATACACAGGATGCAGAGCTGGGCTGAGAAATGGCAGATGGAGTTCAACCTGGATAAATGCGAAGTGATGCATTTTGGAAGGTCAAACTCGAATGCTGAATATAGGAATAAAGACAGGATTCTTGGCAGTGTGGAGGAATAGAGGGATCTGGGTGTGCAAGTACATAGATCCCTCAAAATTGCCACCCAACTGGATAGGGTTATTAAAAAAGCATATGGTGTTTTGGCTTTTATTAACAGGGGTTTTGAGTTTAAGAGCCATGAGGTTTGCTGCAGCTCTACAAGTCCCTGGTGAGAACACACTTGGAATATTGTGTCCAGTTCTGGTCACCCCATTATAGGAAAGATACAGAGGCTTTGGAGAGGGTGCAAAGAAGGTTTACCAGGATGCTGCCTCATCTGGAGGGCTTGCCTTATGAAGAAAGCTTGATTAAGCTCAGACTGTGCTCTCTGGAGAGAAGGAGGAAGAGAGGAGACCAGATCGAGGTGTACAAAATAATGAGAGGAATAGATATAGTCAATAGCCAGAGACTTTTCCTCAGGGCAGGATTGACTGGTACGAGAAGTCATAGTTTGAAAATTTTAGGGGAAAGGTATAAAGGAGACGTCAGAGGTAGGTTCTTTATGCAGAGAGTAGTGAATGCATGGAATGCGTTGCCAGCTGTGGTGGTGGAAGCGAAGTCATTGGGGACATTTAAGCGACTGCTGGACATGCACATGGATAGCAGTGAGTTGGGGGTGCGTAGGTTAAGTTACTATATTTTACATTAGGATTAAATCTCAGCACAACATCGTGGGCCTAAGGGCCTGTTCTGTGGTGTACTTTTCTATGTTCTATGTTCTAACTTGCCACTCCCCTAGCCATGCTGTTCCAGTACAGTTACAACACTGGCATCTACCTGACAAAAATTGCTCAGTGTCGTCCTGTACACAATAAGCAGAACAAATGCAACCCGGCCAATAACTGCCTCATCAGTAAAGTAATGGAAGTTGTCATTAACAGTAATAACATCAGCTGGTATCATTACAGTCTTTCAATCCAACTAAGATCAGAGCGTAACCTCAATGGCCCCACAGAGACCATTTCAAGTGGTTAATCCTATTGCACGAACATCCAGGATTTCAAATTAAAACAATGCTTTTAATCAAGCAAAAATGTATTTTTTAAAGTTAGCTGCAGTGTTTAACATGAAGCTGTAAATACATTAATATTGGACATGCATATTATTAAGTATATGGGTAAAAGGGCAGTATTTACTGAAATGAATTAGCACAGACAAAAACACTGCAAATGTAGCTCATCACTCCGTTGAAGAAGTATGTAATCTTTTACACTTAGATTCAATGAGGCGGCAACTGGACTGCTAAGACTGGCCTCAATAATTCTGGTTTCAGAATTGAAGAGATAATTAGACAGGTTTCTGCTCTGAAGTGCTACTCAGTGACCCCTGCTGGCAGGTTCTGGAACTGGTATGACTGACCTTTTGTGCTGTGTGATTCTATGCATACAGAATTTGGATGAGTGTAGGCAAGCTGTAGAGCCCTCCTTGGGTGAAGCAGCCAGACAGTAATCAGACTCTGGATCTATTCTCCAAGAATGTCATCTCACCAGCTACAAGAGGGCGGCTGGCACCTAGAGCCATATTCCAGTGTCTAACATAAGATAGAGTATATTGAATGACCAAATATATTTAAAAAGGAAGATTATGGATAGGTTTCACCTATGCTAAGGGGATGAATGAGCAGTGTGGTCCTTTTTAAATAATACAATACAGGATTCTTGCCAGAGGAGCTAGACAGAAGCCTTCAATGTTTAAAGTTGCTGTTGGCATTCACCTCAGATGAATGCAGGTCCCAGCTGTATGTAAGTTTGAGGAGAGGACGTGTGTCTACAGCTGAAATTTGCATTTGTGTGCACAGCATACAAATGCATTTGGCTGTATTCTCCTCGACAGCCACAAAAGATTCAAACTTACAAACAAAGCATTCAGTCTGGTCAGGGAAGTGATTTCCGGCTTCACATGGAATTGAAGGATGGAAGGGTTCTGTTTGGAAATTCAGTGTTCATCACACAGTGTATTGAGTGCTCCCAGGTCAGCTATAGCATGGTCATGTACAGTAAAACACTCACTCTGCTCCAAATTAGTGACATGCACCTCACCATCACATAATACATAATGCCACATAATATATGTTTCTTCATATCAACACCAGCCAGCTATGACATTTTGACTGATATTGTCAAACATTGTGATAATTAACAAATTAGGAATAGTTCTCCAGTGTTCCTGTGTCCATGATGATTGCATTGAAGCTTATTTATGCTATATCCTTACAAACCGTACTCCGAGTCAACCTCATCTCACTGGGTTCAAGCACCAGTCCTCAGTGACTTGTGCATAAAGTCCTGATTGACACTTCAGGAAAAGTTTGGCATTGGCAGTGGTGCCACCTTTAGGACCAGACACTATTCTGACAGCCTGACTGTAATCTCCTGCAAACGTACAAAGATCTCATGAGCTTACGTCAACGCAGCTAAAACCAGAGCACAACCTCAATCTCCCCAAAGACAGAGACCACTTCAACTGGTTAAGCCACGAGGATTAAAATTCCAGGACCTTGAATTAAAATGAAGTTTTTACTCAAGCAGCAATATTCTTCTAAGTGCAAGCAGCAATACTTGGACACTGTTTAACTCAAAGATGTAAACATTGGAGCATGCATATGAATAAATACTTGAGTAAAAGAAAATGCAAATGAGTTCTCTTGTTCGAGCTGACGTTTTTATTCACTCACCGGATGTGGACATTGCTGGCATTTGATGTCCATTCCAGTTACCCTCTCACTGAGTGTCAAGTCAGCCCATTTCAGAGTGCAGTTAAGTTTTAACCGTACTGCTGTAGATCTGAAGTCACATGTAGGTCAGACCAACTAAAGATGGCAGATTTTCTTCCCGAAAGGGCATTACTGAAGGAGATAGGTTTTTATAACAGTAAATGATGGAGTCATTGTTGCTATTCAGTTAACTTTGTATTTTAGGAACAGGGGTGGCACTGTGGATCACTGCTGCCTCAGAATGCCAGATATCCGATTTCGATTCCAGTCTTGGGCGACTGTCTGTGTGGAGTTTGCACATTCTCCCCGTGTCTGCATGGGTTTCCACAGGATGCCCCAGTTTCCTCACACAGTCCAAAGATTTAAGCAGATTGGCCATGCTAAGTTGTATGTAGTGAATTGGAATGTGTCGGCTAGGTGGCTTAGCCATGGTAAGCGTGGGTTCTGGATCTGTGTGGGATTCTGTTCAGCAGGTAAGTGCAGACAAGATGGGCTAAATATCTGCTTTCCCACTGTAGGGATTCTATACTGAATTCAAATTTCACCATTTGCCAGAGTGAAATTCAAATTCCCATTAAATCCGACTACTCAGTCATTTGTTTTTATTGTTGGGATGAAGTTAGCTGAGTCCCACATTCCTCTACAAGAGAAGCAACTCAAAAGGCTTCCATAAAATCATTAACTTTTATTGCATAGAAGAAGGTCTGCTCTGTCTGTGACAGGCAAAAGTGAGAACTGCAAATGCTGCAGATTCCTGATGCAGGCTCCTCGGATGCTGCTTGACCTGCTGTGCTTTTCCAGCACCACGCTAATATAGGCTCTGTCTGTGACAGATCTGTGAAAGAGTTGTCCAAATAGTCCTGGCCTTTTCATTGCAATTCTGCATATTTGTCATCTTCAAACACATGCCTATTTTAGGAACATGCTCCTTAAATGGAACAGGAATAGAAATTGCTGGAGAACCTCAGCAGGTCAGGCAGCATCTGTGAAGAGAAAGCCGAGTCAATGTTCTGGGTCCAGTGACCCTGCTCTGTCAATAGAGGCTTGCTCCTTCTTCCTTCAGAGTAGCAGAGAAGCAGTTCACCTCTTCTGTCTCAGGCAGCTTTACACCTTGATCCTGGGACTGGTCATTTGAAAGTTAATTTTATTTTTATCCAGAGGATCAGAGTCACTGATGGATGACTCGAATCGTAGCTTTCTCTTCCGGCAACACTGAGCAAAGTAGTTGTAAACTACAGCAATACCATGCCAGTACAATTGCAGCTTTGATCTTCCTCTGATTCCGCACTAGCATGTCTCACGCAAGTATAAATAACACATTTTCTGTTGCAAGAGTCATTTAAATAATGACTCTTAGATTTTGTCACATACAAGTTACTGCAGTTCTAGAATATGCATCACTGGAAGGAAAGAAAAACTCCCACAGTGGTGGCATGGAATGAACTACAAGCCAACCTCAGTTTCCTCAATTTAATATTCTTCAGGCAGATTTTTAATGAGGTTGCAGCAATTGCTAAATATATATATATATATTATCTGTCACAGATATACATTAGCAAAGAAAAAGAGCATCATTGCCTAATGAAGCATGCACAAAAGAATATGCTATTAAGAAGCGAATATTCAACAGCACATGGTAGGGAGCATGACAGGAGTGACATCGAGACATGATTTGTACCTTTAGAAATCTTAACCACTTAATTGCTGCTTACCCCAGATACAATCAACTCTCCTCCCAGGTTTTGGACTTCTGCCTTCACCTTGCTGCAGATATTGAGTTGGTGGCAGTAGAGTGCAATGCGCTGTAGGTAGGCCAACAAATCCTGCTTACAGGCAGAATCAGGACACTGCAAGAAAACAGCAAACAGCCATGTTAGCTTTGGTTCTCTGTGCTTATTTTATACTTAAAACACACATTCAAGTTCCTCTCCTTCCACATGTTGCCAGCAACTACTTCCAAGTTTGCTTTTCTAAATGCCTGTTAGCTTCGAGAGTGTCTTGAGACAACAGTAAAGAAACTGAATTTGACATCTCCACCGTGCCACACTTATTTGGCAGAGTATTTCTTCCGTACTGTTCCAGATTTTCCTGCCAAAAGCAACTGAAATCCTTGGTTACCATAAGGCCTAATGCCAGTCAACATAGATGAATAAATAATCATGGGTGGCACAGTGGTTAGCACTGCTACCTCACAGCGCCAGAGACCCGGGTTCAGGCGACTGTCTGTGTGGAGTTTGCACGTTCTCCCCGTGTGTGCGTGGGTTTCCTCCGGGTGCTCCGGTTTCCTCCCACAGTCCAAAGATGTGCAGGTAAGGTGAATTGGCCATGCTAAATTGCCCGTAGTGTTAGGTAAGGGGTAAATGTAGGGGTATGGGTGGGTTGCGCTTCGGCGGGTCGGTGTGGACTTGTTGGGCCGAAGGGCCTGTTTCCACACTGTAATGTAATGTAATCTAATTAGAGAACAGCAGTGCTCCGTGAAGGGTATCCTAACCAGTTTTTAAAAATCATATTGAATTTAAAGAGTACAATTTTGCTTTATTTAAGTGTTGCATATTGAGGATGAAAACAGGAAAGTGTCATGTCGAAACAGTGCTTTTCATGTCCATGTCCTAAGAAGGAGACATTAAATGTGTAGACTGAGATGTGGCAGTCACACATTAGAGGTTGGTGAGCTTCTTAATTCCAAAACAGTCTCACTGTAGATTACATCATATCAATTGAATTGGTGTGTAAGATGACCCATTTCCTGAACCCTAAAAGGGTATTTTGCATATAAATCGACACCACATTTAATTCACAACATACTCTACTTAGATTCTTAGTTAGCCTCAATTATTCACCCCACCAATGAATGTTTTACATAGGGATCCATAGGAACCTTATAACTGGATTCAGGGGACATGGGCTGCTGACGTGGGCTGTTACTGCAAAGATACGAGCGAGGTTCAGGCACAGCCACAAAAACCATTAAATCACAAGACATCGCAGCAGAGGTAGGCCAGTCAGTCCATCGATAATGCCACGCCATTCATTGAGATCATGGCTAATCTGTTACTGCACTTTCCCATATTTTCCCCATAACCCTTGACTTCCTTATTGATTAAAATATGTCTGTGTTAGCCTTGAAATTACCCTGCCTTGACAGCTCTCTGCAGTAAAGAATTCCACAGATTCACTACCCATTGAGAGAAGAAATTCCTCTTCAGCTGACGTGGTGAATGACAAAGATGGTAGTACACCATTTCAGCAGTTGTTTCTAATTGTACATGGAATACAGTCATCATGAGAATTTATTGTCCACCCTTGGACAATTGCTCTGCAGACAGTCAAGAGTCAATCACTTTGTTGAGGGTCTGGAGGCCAGACCAGGAAAACATGGCAGATCCCATTCCCTAAAGGACATAAGTGAACCAAATGTTTTGTTTTACAACAATCAGCATATAATCAGTTGTTACATAGTCAGCTTTACACCAGTGTTTAGTTCCAGGTTATTAATGAATCCAAATTTCACCATCTGCCATGTTGGATTTGAATCCATTTCGCAGCCTGGGGTTCCAGTTTATCATTGAGGAGAAAGTGAGGTCTGCAGATGCTGGAGATCAGAGCTGGAAATGTGTTGCTGGAAAAGCGCAGCAGGTCAGGCAGCATCCAGGGAACAGGAGAATCGACGTTTCGGGCATAAGCCCTTCTTCCTGAAGAAGGGCTTATGCCCGAAACGTCGATTCTCCTGTTCCCTGGATGCTGCCTGACCTGCTGCGCTTTTCCAGCAACACATTTCCAGTTCCAGTTTATCAGTCTAGTGACAGTACCACTTTACCATCACCATTTTTGGAGGGCATTTTTTTTCAAGGCTTCAAAGGTCAATTTATAAGCCAACAACTGCAGCATTTTCACTTTGTTGCATATTAAGTAGGAAAAAATAATTGTGGTGGAGTCAATTGTATCAAGGAAAGTTATTTGGTGCAAGTGACTTTTGTATTTCCTGATATATATAGGGAGATTTATTTTAAAAATGTTCTCTGAGTATGAGCATAATCGGCAAGGCCAGCATTTGTTGCCCTTGAGAAAATGTTCCCAAGCACTGAAGATCTCCAAAGCACCTAAGACATAACCAGTGACAAAAGTATTGTATGGTCACCTGGCCAACAATATTGGTCTTCCAAATTGACTAAAGCAGAGGTTATTATCATATTAAAAGACAGGGCAGGTCCAAGGAATCATATGGTCCTATTTTTATGTTCTTAAAATTGGTTTCATCTTTAATATTTTTCAGTTTAGATGGAAGTTACTGAGCTGAAATGTTAATTCTGTTTATATCTTCACAGTTGCTGCCAGAGCATTTCCTGTTTTTATTTGGGACGATGTTGGCTATAAACAACTAAAACGTGGCCAGAATTTATGAAGGGTGGTACTCAGGTGCATACATTTGGTCTGACTCCCTCTCTGTCTGTATGTCTTTCCTCCATTCTTCCCCCACTTCCGGACCCAATCACAAAGCTTCATATTCTCATCCCTGTTGTTAATGAGCACAAGATTCACTATAAACACTGAAAAGACAGAACAAAGTAATCCAGCCAATATTCCAAAGTCAGCCCATTGACATGTCTGTAATAATCATTCATGAGTGATATGATCACAATGCCAAGTACAAGGAAAAGGGAGTTAAAAGAGTAGAATTATCTCTTTTGAAGTACAAAGAATAGTGAAATCTTCTTTAATTTTTAGTGTTTTTTTTGGCAAAAATCTTTTTCTCAGGACCTAATTCCTGACAAAAATAAAAGAAGCAAGACATCTATATGCTGATTGAAAAATTGCTAGTTTATGAATATCTGTTAACTGGCTATGGAGAACACATACTTGCACTTTTTCTCATCTGGCCTAATATATCAAGAGACTATGAATAGGATATCATATTTCTCCTCACACATGCTACCACTTATCTTTGTACAGTTAGATTTCTCCTAACATATTGTATACTGAATTATTGGACTTTTTTTGTTCCTTACAAAACCAACTTGTTTTATTGAAAGAAAGTTGTTTCTGTTCAAAGTTAAGGTCTTTGGTTTATTTCCTCTCTCCTGTGTAATCTTGAGCTGTTTCTGGAGGCAATAGACTTGGGAAGTTTCAATTAGATTGGGTGACTGAACAATGGGCTTGGTATCCATAAGATATAGAGCAGAATTAGGCCACTTGGCCCATCAAATCTGCTTCACCATTTGATCATTTGATCCCATGAATTACAATCCATTTCTCTCACATCAAACTTTGAGCCACATAGTCCTACAGCACGGAGACAAGCCCTTCGGTCCAAACTGGTCCATGCCGACCAAAATGTCCATCAACGTTAACCCCATTTCCATGCACTTGGTCCTTATCCTTCTAAGATTAGAGTGGTGCTGGAAAAGCATAGCAGTTCAGGCAGCATCCGAGGAGCAGGAAAATCGGCATTTTGGACAAAGCCCTTCATCAGGAATAGTTTTTACCTTATCCTTCTAAACCTTTCCAATCCATATTTTGTCCAAAAACCTTTAAAATGTTGTTAATGTACCCATATTAACCACTTCTGCTGGCAGCTTATTCCCTGTACATACCACCCTCTGTGTAAAAAGGTTGCCCCTCAGGTTCCCTGTAATTCTTTCCCTTTAATCTTAAATTGATGCCATCTAGTCCTTGATTCATCAATCCAGGAAAAAGCTTGTGTGTAGTCAACCTATCCATGCCTCTCATGATCTTATACACTTCTATAAGATTCCCCCCTCAGTCTCCTACGCTTGAAATAAAAAGGTCCTAGCTTGTCCAACCTCCCCCTATAACTCAGACAATTGAGTCCTGCCAACATCTTTGTAAATGTTTTCTGCACTCTTTCCAGTTTAATAACATCCTTCCTATAACAAAGTGACCAAAACTTAACACAATACTCCAAGTGCGGCCTCACCAATGTCCTGTACAATTACAACACAACTTCACAACTTTTATACTCAATGCCCTGACTGATGAAGGCCAGTGTGTCAAAAGCTGCCTTCACTGCCCTGTCTACCTGTGCTTCCACTTTCAGAGGACTGAGAACCTGAACTCCAAGATCACTCTATTCCACGACACTCTTTAAGGCCCTATCATTCACCATGAAACTCCTACTTTGATTTGACTTTCCAAAATGCAAAACCTCACACTGATCTATATTAAACTCCATTTGCCATTTCTCAGCCCACTTCCCCAGCTCTTCAACGTCCTGCTGCAATTTCTGATAATCTTCCTCACTGTCCACAATACCTCCTCTAATTTAGTGTCATCTGCAAACTTACTAATCACGCCTTATATCTTCACATCCGATTGTCGATAAGGAGTATAAACACTAATGGGCCCAGCCGCCACCCCTGAGGCACTCCACTAGTCACAGGTCTCCAGTTGGGCAAGCACCCTTCCACTATTGCCGTCTGCTTCTACCTTCAAGCCAATTGTGTATAGAATTTGCCAGCTCCCCCTAGATTCCATGCAATCTAATTTTCCAGAGCAGCCTACCATGTGGAATGTTATCAAAGGCCTTACTGAGATCCATATAGACTACGTCTACTGGCCTGTCCTCGTCAACCTTCCTGGTCATTACATCAAAGAACTCTAACAAACATGTGAGGCATAATCTCCCATGCACAAAGCTTACTACTCTTAATCAAAGTCAAAAAAAGAGTGATGCTGGAAAACCACAGCAGGTCAAACAGCATCCGAGGAGCAGGAGAATTGACATTTGAGGTATAAACCTTTCATCAGGAATGTGGGGTGGGGGAAGGGGGCTGAGAGATAAGTAGGACAGTGGGGTGGAGCTGAAGGAAATGTAGTTGGGAACGCGATACGTAGATACAGGTGGAGTGGGGTGATGGTGATAGGTCAGGCGGGAGGATAGAGGAGAGGTGGGTAATAAGATGGACGGGTAGGATAGTTCAAGAGGTTGGTGCCGAATTGGAGGGTTGGATCTGGGATGGGGTGAGGGGAGGGGAGATAAGAAAACTGGTGCGATTGACGTCAATGCCGTGTGTTTGGAGGGTCCCAAAGCGGAAGATGAGGTGTTCTTCCTTCAGACGCCATGTGGATTGGATTTGGCAGTGGAAGAGGCCAAGTACTTGCATGTCCTTGGGGGAGTGGGAGGGGGTGTTGAAGTGGTCGGCCACAGGGCGGTGAGGTTGTTTGATGTGTGTCCCAGAGATGTTCCATTTCCGTCCCTGGCGAACGACTCAACACGAACATCTACTTCAAACCCATTGACTCCCACAGCTATCTGGACTGCACCTCCTCACACACACCCTCCTGTAAAAATGCTATCCCTTCGCCCAATTCCTTTGCCTCTGCTGTTTCTGCTCCCAGGAGGAGCAATTCCACTCCAGGACAGACCAGATTGCCTCCCATTTCAAGGACCACAATTTCCCCTCCCATCTGGTCAACAATTCCCTCCAGTGCATCTCCTCCACTTCACTCACCTCCGCCCTTAAACCCCACCCCTCCAACCGCAACAAAAAGAGAACCCCACCTCACCTTCCACCCCACTAATCTCTGGATACAGCACATTATCCTCCACCATTTCCACCACCTAGAATCAGACCCCATCACCAGAGAATATTTCCCTCCCAATCCCTATCAGCATTCCACAGAGACCATTCCCTCTACAACTCTCTTATTAGGTCCACGTCACCAACAAACCACTTCAGGCACCTTCCCTTGCTACTGCAGGAGTTGTAAAACCTGTGCCCACATCTCCCTCCTTACCTCCACCCAAGGCCCCAATGGACACTTCCACATCCAGCAGAGATTTTCCTGCACATCCAAATACCTCATCCAATGTGTCCATTGATCTTGATGTGGTCTCCTTTACATTGAGCGACAGGACGCAAACTCACAGAACATTTCAGAGAGCATCTCTAGGACACACAGACCAAACAATCCCACTGCCCTGTGGCCGACCACTTCAACTCCCCCTTCCAATCCGCCAAGGACATGCAAGTCCTGGGTCTCCTCCACTGCCAAATCCAACACACCAGACGCCTGGAGGAAGAACGCCTCATCTTTCACCTTGGGACCATCCAACCACGCAGTATCAACGTCAATTTCACCAGTTTCCTCATTTCCCCTCCCCCAACCTCATCCCAGATCCAAGCCTCCAACTCATCACCGCCCTCTTGAACTGTCCTACCTGTCCGAAATCTTCCTTCACTCCTCTCCTCTCTACCCTCCCCTCTGACCTATCACCATCAACCACAACCTGCATCTACCTATCGCCTTCGCAGCTGCCTTGCCCCCCCAGGCCCACCCCACACTTTTCGACTCTAACCTCCAGCATCTCAGTCCTCACTTTCTCTTATTCCTAATCAAACCTTGTCTTTCCAAATCCATGTCTATCTTATCTCTCAGAATCTTCTCAAGTAACTTACCTACCACAGATGTTAGGCTTACTGGTCGACAGTTTCCAGGTTTATCTTTGCAGCTTTCCTTGAATAAGGGCACAATGTTTGTTAACCTTCAGTCTTCTGAGACCTCACCTGTGGCTAACAATGATGCAAAGATATCAGCCAGAAGCCCCACAATTTCTTCTCTAGCCTTTTGCAGTGTTCTTGAATATATCTGATCAGAGCCAGGATCATCTTCATACATTCTAATACATCCCACACTTTCTCTACTGTGATATGGACTGTTCCCAAGATACCACCACTAACATTTCCAAGTTCCCAAGTCCTCATGTCTTTCTCCACGGTAGTCACAAAGGAGAAATATTCATTGAGGATCTTGCCCATCTCCTGCGGTTCTACACATACATGTCCACTTTGGTCCTTGTGGTTATTCTTTTTCCTTTAATATCCTTAAAGAACATCTTCAGATTCATCCTAATATTCTCAGCCAAGGCCATTTCATGCCCCCTTTTGCCCTCCTGGTTTCCTTCTTCAGTAAACTCCAGGGATTCCGTTGATCCCAGCTGCCTGTACCTGAGCCACACCTCCTTTTTTCTGGTCAAAGCCTCAATGTCTCTTGTCATCTAGGGTTCCCTATTCCTGTCACCCTGCCTTTCACCCTCACAGGAATATATAGACCTTGAACTCTAGCCATCTCACCTTTAAAGGCCTCCTACTTGCTGGAGGTACCTTTGACTACCCAACAAGCCACTCCAATAAACTCTTGCAAGCTCCTGTCTAATTCTTTCAAAGGTCATCTTGCCTCAGTTTAGAACTTGAACCTGTGGACCAGTTTTGTCCCTCTCCATAATTATTTTAAAATTAAGAGAACTATGGTTACTGCTACCAAAGTACTCCCCACTGTCACCTCCATCATCTGTCCTATTTCCCAAGAGGAGGTCAAATTTGTCCCTTCCTGAGTAGGACCCTCCATATACTACTTGAGGAAACTTTCCTGAATATACTTACAAATTCCAGCTTATCTAAGCCGTTAGTGCTCTGGCAGTCCCAGTCTATATTAGGAAAATTATAATCCCCTATTATAAAAACCCTATTGCTCCTGCAAGATCTCCACAGTGTTTATCTCTTTAATCTTATTGATTCTGTGGCAATTAGTTTGTGGCTCAGGTCGTAATCTGGAGATTATCACCAATTTTGGTTCTACTTTTTAATGTTGCCCCTAGCTGCTCATATTCCCTCAGCAAGACTTCTTTCCTCATTCAATCTAAATTGTTGGTACCTACATGGACCACAAAAACTGGACCTTTCCCTTTCCACTCCAAGTTCATCTGTAGCCCCATGAGAGATCCTGAACCCAGGCACCAGAAGGCAAACAGCCTTCCTGAATCTCAATCCTGGCCACAGAGAACAAAATCTATTCCATTGACTGTACTATCATAGATTCATAAGTGCAGAAGAGGCCGCTTGGCCCATCGATAGATGAGAACACAATTGCAATTACCACCATTTGGCCGAAAACCTTGAATGTTATGATGTGCCAAGGAGGGAGCAAGAATCTCAAACCTGTTGCACAAGATCAAGGGCTGAGGCTGTTTGAGCACTATCTCCTAGATCCTGGTTCGCTCATAGTCACACCCTCAGGTCCCTGACCACTGACTGAATTCAAGGTAGTTAATCTTATGGGTGTGAATACCTCCTGAAACACAGCATCCTGGTATATCTCCCCTTCCCTGATATATCACAGTGTTCAAATCCCAGCTCCAGCTCATCAACTCTGAGCCAGAGTTCGTCAATCAACCAACAATTGCTACCTACGTAGGTCCACCAGTTCCCAAATCATGCATGTACAACACATCACCTTGCCCTGCATCTCTATTTTAGTTACTTAGTTCTTAGTTTGTTTCAAAAATTTCCTTCTGGTCTTGTTGTTTGTGGTCTGTAAATATTTCTCTTATTTAGCTTTGATCTAAAAGTAACCTATAAAAGATAGTCAAATTAGTAGCTCCTACCAACCAATGAAATTTATAGTTTTCTTATACGGCATTTGTTTTTTCGTACAGGCCCCCATGATCCTGGGTTTCAATTTATCCAGTTAGGAAAAATCCTTACAAACTATGAGTCAAAAAAACCCCCAGTAAAACCGCACCTCTTCCTGTCTGCAGCAAATTCTCACACTGCGTCCAAAGTCCCTGGACTCTATGTTCACTCTGGCTATGTCTCACTTGAATCTGATCTCTCCTTCCTGACCATGCAAAACATCAAGAGGGAGGCTGAAGTGTTTGGGAAGGGGACGGGAAGGTGTGTTAGCGTGCTGAAAGCCACATCCCTGTCCTTGCTTCAAATTCCCACGTTCCCTTCCACAGGATCTTCCTGACAACACGATTCCTCCATCACTCAGCTTTAGCCTGAGTTGAACCTTGACCTCACATTGATCTTGGAACTCTGGTGGATGAAGTACTGATAGCAGCCACCACTCCTGAAGTCATTGATGTTAATGGACAATCACCTCCTCAATTGGCTGGCAGCTCTGAGGAGTGGGATGTCTTTCTCTGAAGGCCTTAAACCAGGAAACATCTGACACTGGCTGCATAAATGCAGATGGGCACTTCACTCTGACGAACGTTCTGCAATGAATGCAATGTGGGACTCCCACAGTTTCCCCAAGCTGATGAGCTAGGCCCCATTCACAAATATCAAATTCCATTCAATGGGTGGACCAGGGGTCGGCTTAAGCAATTCTTTTTGGCAATGTACAATGTGGTTTTAAAGATTAAATAGATGCACGTAAAGAAGAATTATGGTGAATACTTTTTAAAGCAAAATCAAATTTTGGCAGACGGATTGTTCAAGAGACAGAAATCGTAAATTCACGGAATCATATAGTATAGGAGAGGCCCTTTAACCCATCGAGTCTGAACTGACAAAACCACTTAAATCAATTAATTGCTTTGATTTTAATTTTCCTCTGATAATGGTAGCTTTTTAGATTCTCTTTACAAATATAAGAATGATCATATCGTGCAGTTAAGTCTGAATGTCAGCTCTATGACTCACTGCTGCAATCTGTCCTATTTGACAAATGGTGAATTTCAATTCCCAATTCTCTCAGGGGATTTGCAGAACATTGACCACAGACTTTGCAGAAAGTCTGGTAGGCTTTCTTAACTTACTGAAGGGCGGGGAAGCACTCTCAGTGTCTGTAAAATGCCTCATTACATGCAAATTAGGAGTTTTACTTGTCAGAAGAAATGCTTAAATTATTGTGCTAATTATTCCAATGTTAAGTGTTAACACTGTGTTTCCTACATCACATCTCCAGTGCAATTAGGAATGGGCAATAAACATTGTCCCAGGCAGTGATGCCCACATCTCATGAATGAATAAAAATATGTGGCTACATTTTAAATCACTTCGTTGGATGAAAAGCACTTTGAAACATTATTGGTCATGGAAAGAGCTATGTAAATGTAACTTTTAAAATTTCTTTATAGATTATGCTGCATTACATTTCTAAATCATGCACTTGTTGAACTAATACAAACAGCCAAGAAATGAAATCCAAATAATTCAATCACAATCACAGGTTAACTCTTATTCTGAAATTCTGAAAGAAATCTCTGTCAAGATGAGAAGCAATGGTTGTTAAAGACAAAGCAGAAAAAGGAGACAGACTTTGACTTTGTGCGTTGGTTCAAAATAAATATTTGGGATTCACTTTTACATCTTCTCCATACTTTTACTTATGGAAGTTAAAATTGAGAGAGAAATGAAATCGCCTACCAACTCACTATCTACCATTTTGTACTATAGAACATAGTCATGTTACATCCCAAGGTGCCCACTGTAGATGTAGCAACACCCAACAATTACAAACAAAGATTGTCCATTGTCACTTCAAGACAATATTTACCTTTCCTGTGGATGGCATGGCAGGCAGAATCTTATCATATTTTGGCAAAATGTCATTTTTGTCAAGTATAATGGAGAGTTTCTCTCCCAAGGCCTTTCATCATGCTATTCTCCAAAACTCACTTCATTATCTTGTGACTATGTACCGTGGTGCTCCCTGTTCAATGCCAGCCCATTCTATCACTTACCACAGCTGGAAGAACTTGTTGCTACCACGATATCCTGGGTTCACTGACACCGACACCATCTTCATAAGGCCGTTTGACAAAGGTCAAGTGCTGTCAGTCTGGAACTGCCCTGCACAGTACATGAGATTTGCCCTGGACATGGCAAGGTAGGGGAAAGTGATGCCTTGCTTTACCAGGATCAGGTGGACCTGATGGATAGGTGGTTCAGAGGAGGGATGTCAACTTCCCATTCAGCCAGCAGAGAAGGCCATGATACTATACCCTGTCAATCTAATCCAAGGTAGCCACAGCTGTTTGAAGGAAGAAGGTCAGTAACCTTCTCTGCTCTGCTAGGGTAAGTGCCACCAATCTCTATCCAATAATTCAGACTCACCCTATCACTGTTACTATACCCACCACCCAGTAAGGCTCATCCTATCTCTGTTACTGTGCCCACCTCCAACTCTGCCACTAGCAATATTGCATGCAACATCTTCCTTCACTCATTTTCTCCTACCCAATTCTCCGGTACCACTAATGCTGCATGGCCTTTGAGCTTCCTAGCCACTTACTCAGGATGCCTCGCTACCTTTCTGATGCACTCAAAAATCCGTCGCCTTGCTTCAAAATTTCCATCCCTACTACTGAAAAGTCCATGAGAAGTTCCTGACTTTTGCGAGCTCATTCATATCACACAGTTAAGCCCAGAAAAATTGTTTAGAATTAAGGCTGGATAATTGCTGCAGCTTACCACCATATGAAAAAGGAAGAGTACTGCTAGCCATGGCTATCATGTCAATTGTGGCTCACTTTCTTATGAATCACAAGGTCTTGGGTTTAATTCCTGTTCTAGGGCTTGAGGATAAATATCAAGGCTGACACTCTACTGCTGTCCCAAGGGAAGGCTGCACTATCACAGATGTTGCTTTTTCAAGAAGAACAGGGGAACTCTCTTTGTCAATACTTATTCCTCGATAAACATCACATGGCTGTGGATAGCAGGGCAGACTGAATCTTATCATATTTTGGCAAAGTGTAATTTTTGTCAGGGATTTGCTGAATATGTACTGACTGAAACATTTCTGAGATTCTAATAGTCTCTACTATTCAAAAAGTACCTCATTGACTCGAAAGTGCGATGAGGTGTCTGGTATCATGAAAGGAAATATACAAACACAGGTTCTTCATTTTTGTCTTCTGGGAGATTGGCTAACCAGGAAACCACAACTTCTAATCCAACATGCTATCTTACTAAGAACATTACCAAACTTGGAAAACCATAGTTTTTTATTCATCCATGGGATATTGGCATTGCTGATTGGGCCAGCATTCATTGTCCATCAATTGGAGTGATTTTCTCAAGCCTTTGCAGAGGGTAGTAAAGAGTCAACCACATTGCTGTGAGTCTGGAGTCACATTTAGGCCAGATCAGGTACGGATGGAAGTTTCCTTCCAGAAAGGACAATTCATGAAGCAGATGTGCTATTACAACAGTTGACTATGGTTATCATGAGGTTAGCTTTTCAATACTAGATTTTATTATTGAATTCAAATTTCACCATCTGCCATGTTGGGATTTGGGAGAAAGTGAGGACTGCAGATGCTGGAGATCAGAGCTGAAAATGTGTTGCTGGAAAGGCGCAGCGGGTCAGGCAGCATCCAAGGAGCAGGAGAATCGCCGTTTCGGGCATGAGCCTGAAGAAGAGCTCATGCTGGGATTTGCCCTGTCACTCTGGATTATTAGTCGTGTTGCTGGAAAGGCGCAGCGGGTCAGGCAGCATCCAAGGAGCAGGAGAATCGATGTTTCGGGCATGAGCCTGAAGAAGGGCTCATGCTGGGATTTGCCCTGTCACTCTGGATTATTAGTCTACTGACATCGAGAAAAATATCATGGATTCAGCTAGATGCAGGGAAGTTATTGAGGGAGCACAATTCATTCTTCCTGGAGAAAAGGAGATGTAGATGCCAAATAAAGACAACATTGTTCTACTGACATTGGGTTACACATAATGCATTTACCCGCCTGCTCTCGCCATTTGCCAAAACACTTGTTCAGTGTTTCCAGTGTTTTATGATACTAAGCTTTATTTTAATGAAAAGAAAGCATTTATTCTATATTGTGCCTTCTGACCTGCCGCCGCATCGTAGACTGCTGATCTTTAGGGCATGTACTGACATATAAAGTACTCATCACTTAAGTAAATTACTGCTAGCACTCATGAAATTGGTGAGTCAGTGCTTTCAAGTTAGAACAGGCAGGTATTCAAGGGAAGAGATGATTCTCATGACCAAATTCTGACACATGCATTGCTTTAATGGGAAATGAGAGTCAATGGCATTTTGTTTCCCATTCCTAAATACCCCTGATTTGTGTCTGGACTCCTGTATCACCAGACTGTATAAGGATGGAAAATTTCCCTCTTCAAAAGGCATGAGCAAAAGCAGATTGACCTTTTTTCAAGACAATTGATGATAGTCACCAGGATTGTGACTTGCTTTCAATTCCAGGTTTGTTAATTGAATTTTAATTCCACCAATTGCCAGGTTGAGATTCAAACATTTATGCCTAGACCATTAGCCTGGATGAATGGCAATACCTCAACACTACCATATCATCAGAGGTAGCATAACTTCAAGGTTTGCAACAATTCTGTGGAACTAAATAATGTTTAGTTTAATGACAATTCACATTTATTTTTGTGGCATAATAAGAATAAATGCTCGCAGTCACCATTAGTAACATCTTGACAGCAGTGCATTGATCACTTGAGAGACTTTCAGTTACCTCAAAATACCTGAGGGAGTCTGGACACAAAACAATATCTTAAAATTGTCTTGTGCCTTTATGTCTTAAGACTCCTTTGTACCTGTTATTTTGATGCAACAGAGAAGATAAAAGACAAAATAGAGGCTAACAGTTCAACCAGGTCAATCAACTAACTACAAAGGACAGCATATAGCAAACATATTGGGAAAAATCTTTAAATTAGTAGGAAAGACAGATCAACAAAACTTGATAAGTGTGAGGAAGAACAATATTAAGTGATGCAATTAAATTAATGGATGTTTTGTTATTATGGGAATTGCATTTCAATCTGAATAAAATAGGAGCAAAATTTGTGACAAAAATCATTGATTTAACATCAGAGATCTCTGTGCTGAATTTTCAGGTGGCCTATAAGGCAGCTTGTACTCCTGCGCAAAAACAGTATGGCTTAATTAATAATAATTATCATTACTAGCGCACAGGCACTGTCCGCACTGCTTCCTTAACTAATCCATAAATTGGTTAACAGGATGAAAGTTGGTCATTGAAGTTGGACATACTTGGAAGCAGATATAAGATAACATCCTAGGTTTAACCTCTTGATGTTTCGTGACCTCTCTACCCATTCACCGTTTTCATTCTGCTGCTCCACTTATTACTCCAAATTACACTACCTTATGCGTTTTTATATGTTGTTCTCCTGGAAACCATCTGGGCAGAACCAGACTGTCTTTAACTTTGGCATTGTTTTTGACCCTGAGTTGAATGTCCACCTAACTATCTGTACTAGCACTAAGGCTTCCTACTTCCATTTACCTGACTCTGTTCACGTTTGACTCCATGTGCCGCTGAACTCATCAGCAGTATCCGTGTTACCACTAGAACTTGATATTTCGATATACATCTGTTTGACCTCACATCTTTCAATTTCCATAAATGTAAACTCACCCAAATCTCTGCTGCCTATATCCTAGCCTGCAGGAACTCTCACTTAACTCAGTGCTCATTGATTGAAAATTCTCATCTTTGTTTTCAAATCTCTCTACATTACCCCATCCTCCCTTTTTCTACTTCCTGATTTTAATTGCTTCATTGTGTGTAGTCTGCACATTCCTGAATCCTAAATTCTGCATATCCCTCCCTAGACTTGTATTTTTCATCTTCAAGACATTCCAAAAAGATGAACCTCTTTGACTCATTGGCTACCTGCTCCATGTTTTTATTTATTAGCTTGTGGGATATGGGGATATGTGGGATATGATACCTTGACCAAAGGGCAGATAACAATAAACCACATTTCTGTGGAGTCACATGTAGGCCAGTCCAGGTAAGTATAACAGATTTCCTTCCCTAAAGAATTTTGTGTCACAGGTAGACGGGTGGTAAAGAAGGTATTGGCATGCTTGCCTTCATTGCTGACAGCCTCGATTATAAGAGTTGAGATGTCATGTTGCAGTTGTACACGATGTTGGTGAAGCCATTTTTGGAGAACTGTGTACAGTTTCACTTGCCCTGCTATAGGAAGGATATTATTAAATTGGAGTAGCAGAAATTGGCAATATTGAGTTATAAGGATAGGTTAGATGGGTTGGAACATTTTTCATTGGAGTGTAGGTAGTTGAGACTTTATAGAGGTTTATAAAATCAAGAGGTACATTGATAAGGTGAATAACAAAAGTCTTTTCCCGAGGGTAGGGGAGTTCAAAGCTAGATGGCATAATTTTAAGGTGAGAAGAAAAAGACATAAAAGAAACCTGAGAAGCAAATATTTCACAAAGGGTGATTTGTATGTGGAATGAACTAGAGTCATAGAGATGTACAGCACAGAAACAGACCCTTCGGTCCAAATCGTCCATGCTGACCAGATATTCCAACCTAATCTAGTCCCATTTGCCAGCATTTGGCCCATATTCCTCTTAAACCCTTCCTATTCCAAAACCCATCCAGATGCCTTTTAAATTTTGCAATTGTACCAGCCTCCACCATTTCCTCTGCATCATACATGCATCACTCTCTGCATGTAAAAATTGTCCCTTAGGTCTCTTTTACATCGTTCTCCTCTCACCTTGAACCTATGCCCTCTAGTTCTGGACTCCCCCACCCCATTTATCTATTTATCCTATCCATGCCTCTCATGACTTTATAAACCTCTATGAGGTCAGCCCTCAGCCTTCGACACTCCAGGGAAAACAGCCACAGCCAATTCAGCTTCTCCATAAGCTCAAACCCTCCAACCCAGGCAACATCCTTGCAAATATTTTCTGAACCCTTTCAAGTTTCACAACTTCCTTCTAATTGGAAGGAGACCAGGATTGCACACAATATTCCAAAAATGGCCTAACCAAAGTCCTGTATAACTGCAACATGACCTCCCAACTCCTATACTCAAAACTACCAGAGGAAGTGGTAGATCCAGGTACGGTTTCAAAATTTGAAAGATATTTGGACAGGTAAATTAATATGAAAAATTTAGAGGGATATGAGTCAAATGCAGGCAAAAGGGACTAGTTTAGTTTGGGAAATTTGGTCGACATGGACAAGTTAGACCAAGGGGTCCGTTTCCATACTGTATGACGCTATGACTCTATAACAATTATTGAATAGCTAATAGTTTCCATTCAGCCTTTTGAGTCTGCACTGACCCTCTGAATAGCAACCCACCCAGACTACCCCTCTCTTAACCCACCACCTTATCCCCATAATCCCCCCCTTACTGTGGCTAATCCACCAAACCAACACATAGCTGGACAACATAGGGCAATTTTCCACAGGCCAATCCACTTAACTTGTACATTTTGGACTCTGGGAGGAAACTAGAGCACCAGGTGAAAATGCAAGCAGACACAGAGAGAATGTGCAAACTCAGACAGACAGTTGTCTAAGGTTGGAATCAAACCTCAGTCCCTTGCAATGTGAGGTAGCAGTGCTAACAATCATTGATATTAAGCTGGCTTTCAATTCACGATTTTACTGAATTCAAATTTCATTCTTTGGTGGAATTCTAACCCATGTCCTCAGAACATTTGTCTGAGGCCTGGATTACTATACCAGTGACAAGACCATTAAGCCAATGTCTCCCTTGATGTAGCTCTGTAATATCTCTGTATGTGGTTGGATATAAAATTTTGTTTGCTGGTGCACCTGTGAAGTACCTGAGGCACTTTAATATATTAAAAACACTATTATATGCAAGTTGTTTTTGTCACCACTAACTCAATTCAGATTCATTATATTCGATTCCTCCTGTCCCAATATGGTAAGCAGCCCATTAGCAGGGCAATTTTCTCATTTCCTAATGAAATTAAGGCCTTAATAACGTTTGTCCAATACACACCAAATTGAAAATTGGCACTTCTACAAGTTAAATTGAAGCCTTTTCCCCTACGCTTTTATATATGTTGATCTTGTCAGTTTTTATACTATAAAAAAGAAAAATGGCTTTCACAGTACTCTCTATGACTATTCTGTTGTCAGTAGTAACACTGTTTAATATGTTCTGAATACAATTAAATGAAAAAATATTTGTAGTTAAAAGAGTACAAAGTCAAGTCCTTAATATTTCTGGGATGACCCAAGGGTTAATTAACAACTCTTATCTGTGTTGCACTATCATTTCAAATACTATTGGGCATGATCTCTTTTCGAGGTGTCAGTCACTTTTAATATAACAATGTCTACAATTTTAGGATATCTAATTTAGTTAGACATAAATGTATCAATCAATATCTCCTACGGACATGATTTTGTGTTATTTCCTTAGTAATCAATTCTTGATTGCTGTGAGGGTTCGAAAATCAAACAACAATTGCATCTGACTTTATAGGGTGTGAAATAGGTTAGAGTGGACTTCAGAATTACCTGGATTCTAGACAGTAATTTCATAGCACCATGGCTCAAAATGGGGAAAATGATATTGCAGAGGTGACTCTTGTGTAACGTAAATACTAAAACAGCAGTCCCCGACAACGGCACACTGGTATAATGAATAAATTCTTTATGCCTGAGTGGTAAAATGCTTGTAAATTAAGAACTTTACATCAAGCTCTAGAATGAGGTAAAATTATACTTTTAAGTTGTCAGTGCCTCCTGAAGTTTTGCACAAACATTAAGGCTGAATACTGCTTTTAGTCAGTCAGACACGTTTGTTTAAAATAGAAATGTGAAGCTGTTTCTCTGATTCCAAATAAAATCTTTAGTTCAATTAATCGCGCAACATTACCAATAAAATTAAGATTATTTTGGTCTCACTTCTGGCCGCAGCTCTTTTCTCATAGACTGGTGGCAGGTCATGTCAGCAGTCTTTGTCATTATTCTGTCTGTGGACTGTGCTCCAGTCAAAGTGATATTATTCCATGGCAGCACTTAAAACAAGCAGAAATGTTGTGGCATATAGAGCACTGTGGATCACATCATCACAGATTTCAGAAAGAGCAAAGGATTGTAAGCCAAATGGGAATTATCTGAAACATGCATAATTAAGATATTGTTTATCCAGTTAGGGTGAAGGGCAATAGATGGTGTAAAAACCTCACGAGACTTGCACACAGCATGGGTTTGTCCATAACATGGTATGTTGTCTTTGCCACTTTCCTGATAAATTATTTGTGGAGGATCAAGAAGAATCAAGTTCATCCAAGTTGTCTGTTCCTTGATTGGATGGCATTAGGATTTAATATTATACTCGGTGAAAGAAAGTGCTCACATTAATAAGGAACATTTTGTAACAAAGAGCTTCAGAGAAAGTGTTAAAATGCTGCTCCTTTAACAAGGTTATGTTGTCCTTGGTTTTCTCAGAGAAATTGTAAATGACACGGGTTTCAGAAAGTTTGGATGGATTTTAGGGCCAATTTGTTTATAGCTAACAGATAATGCCTCAGGCAGAAGGCTTTCAAGTTTTAAAATCAAAAGCACTTGTATAATGAAAGGGGCGTGGCCAGTTCTCCCAGCTCAGCTATTCTCTGGTTTGGTTTTAATGCAGCAGTGTGTGCATGTGAAGAAAGGCTGTTGGACCCAGTCTCTCTCTGACTTCTTTCCTGTAAGTATTTGTTAGATTTTTCCTTTTGCACCAAGGCTGTTTATGGGAATTGCTGTAAGTATTTTTGGGAAAGCATCATTAAGTTGGGATGGTCTGTTGGGTTTTTGGATAGGATAAGTTATTTGGCATTCTGTTTTCTGTTATTTGTGTCTCATTCAGTAATTTTGTAAATAACATCTGCTTTGTTTAAAAATAAGTGGTTTGACCAGCTGATTCTCTCCTGGAATATCTACTATACACTTGCTTAAATCACATTGCAAAGTTAGGGTCTGGGCTACCTTCTTGAAATGTTTTGAAGGGAATGGCCTTCTCCATAATAACAGTGAACCACATATAAAGCATCATCACTATTGTACTGTGATCAGAGACAGCAGCTAATTTTCACACAGCACAGTCCCCTGAAACTTAACGTGATCATCTATTTGTCTTAGCAGAGTTGGTTGAGCAAGGGATACATGTTGGACAGGGCTCCGGGGGACCTCTCATTGTTGAATGAATACAACAGAATCTTTCAGTTCAACCTGAGGGAGTATTCAGGGCTTTGATTTAATGTGTCATGTAGAAGATGACACTGTCCTCAGTACTGCATCAAACTATCACCTCAGGTTACTTGTTGAAGTTTGGTTTTGGCTGTTAAGTACTTTTGGGCATCTCACAAATAAGACTGGTGCCACATATATGGAAGTTATAGAGTCATAAGAGGTCTACAGCATAGAAAAAGTCACTCAGTCCATTGAGGCTGTGCCAGTCAAAAACACACACCTAACCATTCTAATCCCATTTTCCAATTCTCCATTATGTTTCTTTTCATTGCTTAGTTGGACAACATGCAGTTTATTTATGACCTGAGCTATGCAAATGTAAATTGTGCATTTTTAAATATAAATATTATATACATAGAACTGGGAAAAGCTATTTATCTTCCCAATAATGACCATTTGATTTAGCTAAAAAAACAATTCAATGCTACTTGTTCTGCACAGACCTTATGGATGTTATAAAATCCAGAGGGGCATGGAGAGGGTAAATAGTCAAGGCCTTTTTCCTGAAGTGGGGGAATCCAGAACTAGACGACATAGGTTTAGGGTGAGAGGAGAAAGATTTAAAAGGGATGTAAGGGACAACATTTTCACACAAATGGTGGTGCGTGTATGGAAGGAGCTGCCAGAGGAAGTAGCAGAGACTGGTACAATTACAACATTTAAAAGGCACCTGGATACATATATGAATAGGAAAGGTTAGAGGGATATGGGCCAATTGCTGCCAAATGGGACTCGATTAATTTAGAAAATCTGCTTGGCATGGACGATTTGGACCAAAGGGTCTGTTTCTGTACTGTACGTCTCCATGAGTCTATTTACATATTTAATTAATTTCACTTTAGAAATTCTCAATAAAAGATACATTTGGATGCCTTATAGAATTTCTCTAGTTCATGAATCTGGATATAGAATCATGAATATACATTCTGTAATATATATATTTTTTAAAGATCCTATTGAAAAAGTTAAAAGGCAATCATTAGCTATTCCCAACAGACCTGATACTCTTCGCTATAATTCCAGTTGGTTCTGAGAGATAAAAACAAAAACAAAAACAGAGGTTGCTGGAAAAGCTCAGCAGGTCTGGCAGCATCTGTGAAGAGGAATCAATGTTAACAGTTCAGGTCCAGTAATCCTTCCTCAGAACCGAGTCATGTCTGGGGCTGTGTTGTTTTGATCAATGTGGTTTGCTGATAACACTGTGTCAGGACAGACATGTCACCAGAACAAAAATGTTAACATTTGTTTCTCGTCACAGATGCTGCCAGATCTCCTGAGCTTTTCCAGCAACCTCTGTTTTTGTTTCTATTGTTGTTTGGTTCTGAGAGAGCTCAGTTCAGTCAGCATAATGGAATAGATCCTACAATGAGCTTCAACGTCTGCGAGAAATAAGCTGACCAGGGTAGCTGTTCTTGTGCATTGGCATTTAAGAATAGGAGTTTGATATTTACCCACTCCAGCCTTTTCTGCCATTCTGAGATCATGACATATGTGATCTAACTCAATACACCCACCTTTTCTTTAAATAACTTTGTTAACAAACATCAATCAAGCTCAGATTTAAAATTTCAAATTCACTGAATCTGAACTGCCACTTGTGGCAGAAAGTCCCAAATTTTATTTTGCTGATGTGATGTGGTTGACTGGCCAGCATTTATTGCTCCTCCCTGGTTGACCTTAGCTGCTTTCTTGAACCACTGCAGCCCATGTGCTAAAGGTTAACCCAACAATAGTGAATGAACACTGATATATTTCCAAGTCAGGATGGTGAGTGGCTTGGAGGGGAACTTGCAGGTCGTGATGTTCCTATGTATCTGCTGCACTTGTCCTTCTCAATGGAAATGGTTATGGGTTTGGAAGGTGCTCTGTAAGAATCTTTCATGAACTTCTGCAGCACAACTTGTAGATTGTACATACTGCTGCTATGGGCATCGGTGGTGGAGGGAGTGGATGTTTGTGGATGTGATGCTGATCAAGCAGGTTGATTTTTTCTGAACGATGTCAAGCTTCTACATTGTTCTAGTTGCACCCATCCAGATAAGTAGGCAATATTCCAACACGCTCCTGACTTTTGCCTTGTACGTGCTGGACAGGCTTTGTGGAGTCAGGGGTGAGTTATTCACTGCAGGATTCCAAACTTCTAACCTGCTCTTGTAGCCACTGTGTTTAAACGATGAGTCTAGTTGAGTTTCAGATCAATGGAAACCCCCCCAGGATTTTGACATTGGCAGATTTGGTGAAGAGTATGCCATTGAATATCAAGAGGTAGTGGTTAAATTATCTTTTTTAAGCACCCCATTATTATTAAAGACTGCAGCTTTCCATCACTATCAGAGACTGATCCATCCCACCACTATCAGAGACTGTAGCATACTGGAACTCCTCATGTGGTGGGATATCACTATTAACAGAAAACCTCAGTTATGCCATGTTAAAAGTTAGAAACCCTTAAATACTGATGCTTTTCCGGTCTTACATTGTGCATACCTCTCTTCTGAGTTGCCAAGGGGCTGACACAGCCACAGTTGATACGAGGTAAATTGCAATGTCAGCAGAAGATTGCGAATACATGCATTAATTATCCATCTGTATTGGTTCCTTGCTGTTGCCAGGCTGGTTGACAACATCAGGATCAGCAGGGCAAACAAGGCAAGGCAGGGACACATCAGAAAGCTTCTGCAATGTGTTTTTATTAAATTTTATTCTCTCCTACTTCCCACTTCCAAGGCTCGGTATGTTTCCCCTCTTGTTTTCACTTGCGTGAGAATGCAAAATTAGAGACCATAAATCCAGTTGCTATTAAATCCAATGAAAATATAAGGAGAAACTTCTTTGCCCATAGTAGTACTAAAGGAAATGGTGGAAGAAATCAGTTTTGGAAAATTCCAAAAAGTAATTGTTAAGGATAGGAGTAAAGTTGAGAAAAAGATATGCTGAAAAGTGGAGATACGTTACATGAGTACGATGATAATCGTATTGAGTGTATAAGCGAGCCGAAAGATTAATCATTATGAACATCCTGGGTTTTACCATTGATTTGATTTGATTTGATTTATTGTCACATGTACCTCAGTACAGTGAAAAGCTTTGTTTACGAGCGGTACAGACAAATTATCGTAAGCAAGATCATAATGTTAAAAAAAACTTGGTCAGAGGCATACAAATTACATTGCATAGGGCATGCATGAGGCAAGATCAACATTAGTTGAAGTTACAGAGTCCATTCACGAGGCTAATACTGAAGGGAAGAAGCTGTTGTTAAACCTACTGGTGTTGTGTGTTCAAGCTTTTGTACCTTCTGCCTGATGGAAGAGGTTGCAGGAGAGCATTATTGGGGTGGAAGGCAGCCTTTAATGATGATGGCAGCCTTTCAGCGGCAACAAGCTATGTAAATGGAGTCCATGGATGAAAAGTTGGTTTCTATGATGGTCTGGACTATGCACACAACCGTCTGTAGTGTCTTACAGCCCTGGGCAGAGCAGTTGCCATACCAGGCCGTGATGCACCCAGACAGTATGCTTTCAATGGTGCATCTGTAAAAGCTGGTGAGGGTCCTTACAGACATGCCAAATTTCCTGAGCTGCCTGAGGAAGAAGAGGCATTGCTGGGCCTTCTTGATTGTTGCATCTATATGTCGACACACTGTCAGTTATTGTCACTCTGAGGAGCTTGATGGTCCCAACACTCTAAACCTCAGCTCAGTTGATCTAAATGGGGGGGTGTTCCCTTTCTTTCTGAAGTCAAATATCGATTTTTAAGTTTTGCCAACATTGAGAAAGAGGTTGCTATTATTGCACCATGTCACTAAGCCTTCTATCTCATTTCCGTATTCTGCGTTGTCGTTATTTGACATCCATCGTACCACGGTGGTGTCGTTAGCAAATTTGTAGATGGTGTTCATTCAGAATTTGGCTACACAGTCAAGGGTGTCAGACAGCATAGTAGGGGGCTCTGAATGCAGCTTTGGCAGGCTTCACTGTTGAGTGTTATTGTGGAGGAGGTGCAGTTGTCTATCTTCACTGATTGCCATCTTGACCAGAAAATGAACTGGAGTAGCCAGATGAATATTGTGGCCACATGCTTACGTCAAAAGCTAGGAATCCTGCAGTGAGTAACCGACTTCCTGACTTCCTAAATTCTGTCCACTACCTATAAGACACAAGTCAGGAGTGTGATGGAATACTCTTCACTTACCTGAATGGACGCACCTCCAGCAATACTCAAGAAGTCTGGCACTATTTAAGACAAAGAAACCTACTTGATTGGCACCTCGTATATCACCTTGAACATTCACTCATGCAACCAGTGGTGGCTGTGTGTAATCCCCACAAGATGGACTGCAGTAATCACTCCATCCACCCTACCACATTCCCCCCACAGCATCTTCCAAACCTATACACCGAACACCCAGAAGGACTGCAAGTTCCCTTCATTCACTCACCATCTTGAATTGGAAATATATTGTTGTTCTTTCACTGCCACTCAGTTAAAATCCTGAAACTTTCTTCCAAACAGCACAATGGGTGTCCCTACACCACAAGCAATGCTGTAGTTTAAGACGACAGCTCACTATCATCTTCTCCAGGGCAATTAGCGATCAGCAATAAATTCTGGTCCAGACAGTGATGATTACATTCAGTGAATGATTTTAACAAAATGCACACAACAGCCTGTTTCTGTGCTGTACATTTTACGTGATTCTATGAAAGTTATACTGTAATGGGAAAGCACAGTATGGCCCCTGGCATCAGCACTTAAGATATGCCGAAGTGAAATGATTTTACCAGGTAGCATGAAATATAAGTTTAATATGTGGAATTACAGGTGTTTGAGTAATAAAGTTGCAATTTACTTCAGAGATTCAAACAATCGTAAGACAAAAGAGCAACATTTTAATAACTTATAGATGTGCTATAAGGCTTTAGTTTAAATTACAGTCTTAGATTCACTCTCTACCACCTCATTTTTATTGCTTACACTAGTTTCAATAAAATGAAAAGAAATAACAATGAAGAGTTCTGCAGAAATTCCATTCCAAATGATGAGGAGAAGTTTTTGGATGTTGACCAAAACTACTGTTTCATTCAAAAACACTATGGTCAGAAAACTTTTGCAGCTTCGAAATGCACATTTGAAAGATATAGCTTTCTTTATGATTTTATAGATGGTAAACTGCTCTGCAATGATGGTAACTTACTTTTAAGTAAAAGGTGCATATGACAAATTAATTTATATTACTTGGAGATTTCCAACTGGCAATTTGTGACTCATTCCAAGGAGGCATCATCCTTGCACCCTGCTTCCTAAAAAGACTCTATTCCATTCTTCCAGTTCTTCTGTCTCCTTTGCATTTGTTCTGATGATGCTAACTTTGACAAGGGAGCCTCTGAAATATCAGACTTCATCCTCAACCAAGGATTCCCCAGCACTGTTGTCGACAGGGCCCTCAGTCGAATCTGACCCATCTCCCACACTTCAGTCCTCACCCGTTCTCTTCCTTCCCACAACAGTGATAGAGTCTTCCTTGTTCTTACCTACCAGCCCACCAGCATCCACCTCCGGCAGAATGCCACCATCAGACACATATTCCCTTTCTCTTCCTTGTCAGCCTTCCAAAAGGACCTTTCCCTCTGGGACATCCTGGTCCACTCTTTTTTCAGTCACAACACCACACCTCCCCACCCTGCCTCCCCCCTCCCTCCCCCCCCACCACAGCCTCAAGGCATTTTCTGTTTCAACTGCAGGAGGTATAACACTTGTTCATTTACTTTCTCCCTCCTCAGTGGTAAAGTGCCCAAACACTTTCCAGGTGAAGCAGCACTTTACATGCACTTCTCACAATCTAGTCTACTGCATTTGCTGCTCACAATGTGGTCTCCTCCACGTTGAGGAAATGAAACATAGACTGGGTGATTGCTTCGCAGAACACTTGAGTTCTATTCACAAAAAAGACGCTGAACTTCCAGTTGCCTGGCACTTTAACACACCACCCAGTTCCCTGGCCAACATCTCTGCCTCAGGCTTTCTGCAGTGCTCCAGCAAAGCTCAGCGCAGGCTGGAAGAACAACACCTCAATGTCCGCTTGGGGACTCTGCAGTCTTCCAGACTCAATATTGAGTTCAATAACTTTAGAGCCTGAGTTCTCCTAAGTCCTTACCCCAAGCCCTACAACCATGCCTTGTTATTACATAGTCTGCCATTACACACAACCTACTGTTAACCACTAACAGTCCCCATTAACAGCTATTCACTCTCCTAGTCAGATTGATATACACTACCCACCTATCACTTACATTATAACACCCTTCTCCCACCATATCTCCTGATTATAAACCAAAATTTTCCTAGTTACCATCCGTTCTGAGGAATGGTCACTCAACCCGAAACACGAAGTCTGATTTTTCCTCACTGATGCTGCCAAACATTTTCATTGTAATCATGGAAACAGGCCATTTGACATAACAAATCCACAGCGACCCACTAAAGAGTAGCCCACCCACACCCATTCCCCAAGCCCATTGACTACTGCACCTAACCTACACACCCCTGAAAACTATGGGCAATTTAGCATGTCAATTCACCTAATCTGCACATCTTTGGATTGCGGGAGGAAACTGGAACACCCAGAGGAAACCCACACAGATGTGGGGAGAATGTGCAAACTTCACACAGATAGTTGCCTGAGGCTGGATTCAGACCCGAGTCTCTGGTGCTGTGAGGCAGCAGTGCTAACCACTGAGCCACTGTACCGTGTTTCAGCAGTTTCCGAGCTTTACCAGAAATTATATTTTTTGTCTTGTGGCATTATTTATTCCTTGGCTACAATCTTTCTCAATGGATTACTGAACCAATTATATTGCATCAACCTACATGTTGGCCAATTCCTATGTAATCAAGTGTTAGCAAGTACTCTTAATAAGTGTTCTGTACTTTTGTTCATCCTTTACATTCCATATGCCCTGTGTTTCTATTATTATCGTGATACTCCTTTGGCATATCTTAGGACATATTGAGACATTAAAGCCACTATACAATGTGATTCTTTCTACTGTCTATCATAATCATATGTACTTAAACAGGTTAAGGAGGAGACAATGTAAGTTTTTACTAATTCAACAACTGCGTGTTGATTGACTTGGCCAACAATTATTGTTTATTCTTAATTGTCCTTAAGAAGATGGTGGTGCATTGCTGTATGGGACAAGTTCAATGATTTGTACCCTAGGACAGTGAAGGAATGGTTTTTATTTTCAATTTGATAACAACATTCATTTGAATATAGATGTGGGTAATATTATTGCAAATTTCCATTCATGCATTTCCAGTGGAGAACTTGACAACTTCAAGCACAGTGGAAAATCACAGTGGACTTCATTAAATGTATTTATTTCATTTATCCTTTCATGAGATGTGAGCATCACTGGCATTTTTGTCCATTTTAAATTTACCTTCCCTTGAGAAATGGGTGATGAGCTCCTTCTTAAACTGCTGCAGTGTGTCTAATACAAAGACATGCACAATGGTTTATTTAGGAATTTCACTCAGTGATAGTGATGCTGTATTGAGGTTTGGAGCTGAGTATTCCTGGCCTACCCCAACCTGAATATCAGTGGGTAGATTATTGCTAAGTAAGTGTCGTTTGATAGTACTGTCAGTGGCACCTTCCATCATTTGTTGATGATGCAGATCAACAAAATATTGTTGAAGTATAAATACAAACTTATACTGCATAATGTATTACCACCTAAAAAGCAGTTCAACAAAATTAATCTTAAATTAGCAAATTTTAATTGCTGGTGATATTTCATATGGAAATATGAACTTACTTAAAATTGACTTACAATATTTGCAAAATTTTGTTATTTATTAGCTGCTGCATATTATTACACTGTGATTGTTATCTTAATAGTAATTGTTTTGTTATTAAAGAAATGCTAGCTCGACTTAGATCCAGCCATTTTTAAAGAAGCTGAAAATCATTGATCAGATCAAGGATAGCGTTACGCAAATATCCACTTTGAAAATATGGGAATCACTAAACGAGGTCCAAAAACAGAGGCACCATGAACTTAGTCATAGCTCGGCCCCAGTGAAAATATCTGCCAAGCTAGTAGCAGCCCAGGTAGGGTGGATCAAATACCTTCCTTCTGCACAGTGCTATCTTAGGTGAATCTGTTAAGAGTACCAGTTATACAAAAGATATGAAATTGCTTCAAGAGCTACCTTTGGAGACCCTAGGGGCTGAATAATTGGGAAGTTATGAACCAGATCTCCTGAAATGTGGCACATTCCTTTTCAGAATCTGGAAATACATATATTAGTGGCTACTAACTACAGATGGTTGTTACTAGAATTGGCCACTGGAAAGTAATGTAAAAATGATAGATCTACTGTCATTACTGACCATTCAGCTTTCACATTTGCCTCAGGCAATGCTTATCAGAGTCATAGAGTCATAGAGATGTACAGCATGGAAGCAGACCCTTCGATCCAACCTGTCCATGCCAACCAGATATCCCAACCCAATCTAGTCCCACCTGCCAACACCCGGCCCGTATCCCTCCAAACCCTTCCTATTCATACACCCATCCAAATGCCTCTTAAATGTTCCAGTTGTACCAGCCTCCACCACTTCCTCTGGCAGCTCATTCCATACATGTACCAGCCTCTGTTAACAATTCCAAGAGAAGTTTCTATAAATGTTCCTAGTTTAACATGTACCAGGCTCAATCATGATTATGACATCTGCTTGTAATTTGTACCAATGTGACTTCTATTGAAGTGAACTACAGGAATCATTTTGATGCTAAGGTGTTTTTAGAAACAGTGTCTTGATTGAATTGTGTCAGCTCAATTCCTCTATGGTTTCCGTTTCAAGACTTTCAGCAGAACCTGCCAGATGGCTCACCACCACCACCACCTTTTCAAGAGCAACCTTGCTAGCAAAACCCACATCCCCACAAGTGAATCATAATTCTAAAAAAAATCTTGGCTTAGTGTTGAAAACAGGTTAGAGCACTTCATATGTATATTCAGATGTAAAAGCCACATAAAATCAGGATATCCCTCGTTTGCCCTTCTATCCTTGACGAATAATCACACTAAAGAAGTCATGAACTGTTTGCCAAAGAAAGAAAAAAACAGTACAGAACAGAAACAGGCCCTCCGCGCACCAAGCTTGTGCTGACACATAATGCCAGCCTTATGCTTCTACACGGTCTGTACCAGATATTTCTTGCATTTTCATGTAACTGTGAAGATGTCTCTTAAACATTGCTATTGTATTTTCTCCGACCATCCCCTCTGGTATTCTAGGCACTTACCACCCTCTGTGTAAAAAAAATTGCCTCTCACATTTCCTTTAAATTTACCTTAAATTTATGTCCCCTCGTAATAACATTTCTACCCTGGGGAAAAAGACTCCCATTATCCAATCTGTTCATGCCTCCTATATTTTGTAAACTTCTATCAGATCGTCCCTCAGCCTCTGGTACCCTCCAAACTCGGCAACATGTTGGTAAACCTTTTCTGTAATCTCTCCAATGCCTCCACAAACTTTTGGTGCAGAACTGCACACGACATTCCAAATATGGGCTAACTAAAGTTCTATACGACTGCAATTTTTATACTCTATGTCCTGACTTATGAAGGTAAGCAGGCCATACTCCTTCTTGACTACCCTATCTACTTGTGTTGCCACTTTCAGTAAACTGTGGGCTTATATGCCTAGACCCCTCTATACGTTAATATTTCTAAAGGTGCTGCCATTCACTGTGTACTTCCCTCCTGCCTTAGACCTTCCAAAATGTATTTGACAGAATTAACTTCCATCTGCCATTTCTCCACATAAGACCAGGTAAGGATGGCAGATTTCCTTCCTTGAAGGATGCTAGTGAATCAGATGGGTTTTTTCAATAACCAGCAATGGCTTCACATTTATCAGTAGATTATTAATTCCAGATTATTTTCTTTGTAAGTGAATTCAAATTCTACTATCTGCCAAGATAAGATTTAAACCCAGGTCCCCAGAACATTAGCTGAATTTCTGGATTAATAGTCTAGCAATAGGCCATTGCCCAGAGTTCAGCTTAGAGTTCAGGACCAACATGCACCTATAAAAATGAAGGATACAGATGGCAAGATTTGGAAATGTTGGACACCAAGAGAAATTCCAAGTTCAGTCAAAAAGAAAAAGGAGGCATGCATAAGGTTTTTGAAACTGAAGACCCGCAGAGCCCTCAAAGAATATAAAGAATGCAGGAAAGAACTTAAAAAAAGGAGTTTGGTGGGTTAAAGGGAGCCAGGAAATGTCTTTGCCAATAAGATTAAGAAAAATACCAAGGTATATATGAACATAGAACATAGAACAATACAGCACATAGGTTCACTCAAGGACAAAGGAGGGAATTTATGCAAGGAGTTGGAGGAAGTGAGTGAGATTCTTAATGAATACTTTGCATCAACATTCGTAAAGGTGAAGGACATGATGGATGGTGAATCTAGAGAAGAGTATGCATGCCAATATAAAAAAGGAGAGGTGTTAGGTGTTTTGAAAGGCTGTAAGGTGCCTGATGGGATCTATTCCAGATTACTGAGGGAGGTGAGGGAGGAAATTGCTGGGGCCTTGCACCAAATCTTTGCATCCTCTTTAGTCACAGATAAGTCTCAAAAGATTTAAGAAAAGTCAGTGCTGTTCCTTTGTTTAAGAAGGACAAGGGGGATAATCCAGCAAGCATCTGCCCAGGCGAAATCCCCAATACCAGGTCTAGTAGGGGAGGTTGTGGTGTAGCGGTGTTAGACTATTAATCCAGAAACTCAAATGATATTGTGGGGACCCAAGTTTGAAGCCTGCCACGCAATATGATGGAGTTTGAATTCAATTTTTAAAAATCTGCAGGTAATATTCTACTGATGACGATATCAATTGTCATAAAAACCCAACTGGTTCACTTGTGTCCTTTAAGGAAGGAAGGCTGGCCCCTGACATCAGATCCACAGAAATGTGGTTGACTCTCAACTGCCCTTTGGGCAATTCTGGATGGGAAATGAATGTTGCCAAGCCAGTGACATCCACACCCTGTGAATGAATAAAAAAAAGGTAATTTCCTAGTTGGACTATTTACATATTGCTTCAAGAAAAAACCCTAGTACCCCTGAAAAACAACAAATTCCTCCTCATCTAGGCCCTGGGTACTAAGCAAGTCCCAGTTAATATAAGGAAGTTAAAATCAACCCCGCAACAACCCTGCTGTTTTCACATTTTTCCATAATTTGTCCACATATCTGTTCCTCTGTAGCCCGCTGGCTGTTAGCAGCCCTGCAGTATAACCACACAAAAGTGACTTTACCCTTCCCTTCCTATTCCTGAGCTCTACCCATATGGCCTCACTGGATGAGCTTTCCAAGGTGTTTTCCCTCTCTACAGCTATGATATTCTCCCTCATCAATAACGGAACTCCCCCACTTCTTATACATCCCATTCTGTAACACATCGTAAAGCAAAAGTCTTTGCAATATGATGAATGACAGCTGAGGAAGACTCTTCTGGAAGAACTTCAAGCCTCAGAAAATAAATGTTTAAGTAGATAACTTGAAGTATCAATGTCATCACATAAGCAAAGGATTACAAAAATACTCAATTGAATTTAAAGACAACAATGTTTATAAATGTATAAATCCGATACAATCATGCCATCAAGACAGGTCTTTGGGTAGTCTGTATTTAGATAGTACTTTCAACAATATGGAGTTTGGCAAAAGGAGTTTAATACAGATAAATGTGAGGTCTTGCATTTTGGAAAGTCAAATCAAGGTAGGAGTTTCATGGCGATTGGTAGGGCCTTAAGGAGTGTAGTGGAACAGAAGAACCTTGGAGTTCAGGTGCATGGTTCTCTGAAAGTGGAGTCACAGGGAGACAGAGTAGTGAAAAGGCTTTTGGCACACTGGCCTTCATCAGTTGAGAAGTTATGTTGCAGTTGTACAGGACGTTGATGAGGTTGCACTTGGAAGATTGTGTTCATGTTTGGTCAACTTGTTATAGGAAGGATGTTTCCAAACTGGAAAGAGTGCAGAAGAAATTTACAAGGATGTTGACAGGACTCAATGGTCTGAGTTATAGGGCAAGGTTGGACTAGCTAGGACTTTTTGCTTTAGAATGTAGGAGACTAAGAGGTGATCTTGTAGAAGTATCTTTGATCATGAGAGGCATGGACAGGGTGAATGCACTCAGTCTTTTTCCCACAGTTGGGGAATCAAGGACTAGAAGGCATCAGTTTAAGGTTAGAGGGGAAAGAATAAAAGGGAATCTGAGGACAACCTTTTTACACAGAGGGTGATATGCACATGGAATGAGCTGCCAACAGAAGTGATTGAGGTGGGTTTATTAACAATATTTAAATGACATTTGAACAAAGAAATGGATAGGAAAAGTTTAGAAGGATATGGGCAATGTGCAGGGAAATGGGGTTCGCGTAGATGGGCCAATTTGCACCAAAGGATCTGTCTCCGTGTTGTAAGGTTCTATGCCTCTAATAATAAACGTGCTGAGTGACTAAAGAGTGAACAGTCCTAAATGGTTGACCCCTTACTTAGAGACTATCACATTGAATCACACAGTCATATAATCACAGGCTCATACAGGACAGAAAAGGTCCTTATGCCCATCATGACTGTACTGAGAAAGTTGCATTAAATCTACAATCTAAATCCTATTTTCCAGAACTAGGCATTTAGCCTTGAATACAATAACAATTTTAATGCTCATTTAAGTTCTTTTTAATGATTGTGAGGTTACCGACCTCAACTACCCACTGAGGTAGTGCATTCTAGACCCCCACTGTCCTCTGAATGAAAAGACATTTCCTCAAATTCTCTCTAAATCTTTTGCCTTTCATTTTAAAACTACGCTCTCTTGGTATTTACCTTCTAAAGGAAACAGCATTTTCTATTCTACATCCCTCATAATTTTATACACTTCAGTCAGTTGACCCTTCAAACTTCTCTGTTCCAAACAACTCAAACTATTCCAGCTTGTCTTCTTAGCTGAAGTGCTCTATCCTTGGCAACATCCTGGAGAATCTCCTCTCCAGCTGTCCAGTGCAATCATATCTTTCCTATTGTGTAAACACCAGAACTGCACTTCAGCTGTGGCCAAACTAAAATCCTCTAAACGTCCAACATCACCTCCCGTTCTAGATTCTTCAACTAACGGAAAAGCTGTTTATTAGCATTTACCCTAATGAGTCTGCTAGGAATCAGATCAGAGCAATTGAAGCCACAGTTTTGTGAGTTAATATTCCTGTATTATGAGCACAGGATCCTGAGTTCAAATCTCAGTTTTTTGTGTAGGTTCTTTCAGAGCATGGTTTTTGAGAGTTTTCATTGCCAGCTTCCCTGCTTTTGCATGTTCACCACCGCAACCTGGGTTTGATTCCCAGTCAGGAACGAACTCCAGAATTTTGTGGCACAGTGATAGTGTCCCCAGCTCTGGGCCAGATGGGGCAGTTTCAAGTCTTATCTCAGGATAAAATGTGTCGTGTAATATCCAAACAGGTTGATTTAAGAAAAAGAATGAGATCATGTCTCATTCTCTGCACCCCAGGGAATATGCATCTAGCCCTCACAGAACAATCCTCTCATTCCAGGAATCAATCAATTGAACCTTTGTTTCATACTCTCTCAAGCAATTTTATCCTATTCCAGTTTTGGTTCCATGTATGCTATATAATTGCAGCTTACTGCCTTCACTTGTTAATTCTCATGCATTATCCTGTATCTACTGTCTGACACTGAAATTAGGGTTCACCAGTTTTTAAAACCGGACTCTTCTTCGAGACCACAGATTTTTTTTTTCGGAACGGAATATAAAGACAATTTGATTTAGGATACTTCTTCAGCACCGCTTGACCTAATGAAGAAGAAATATTAAACTGATAAAATATTAAAAGGCAGACTTAATTACTTGACTTGCAGTCTGCACCAGACAAAGCAGATTTAACAACCTCCTCTACATAAAACATTTATTGTTGCTCCAGTAATAACATTAGATGAAAAAATATGTTTTCTACAAATTAATTAACTTAATGTATTATTAGGAAACGTGTAATATTTTATCTACCATACTGACTTATTGATTTCTTTTAAGAAAAAGTTGAAGGCTATCAGTAAATAATCCAATATGCAAGCCATTTTACATAAAATTAGGAACATAGGAATGTAGACATAGGAGTTGGCCATTCAGCCCCTCAAGCTTGTTCTACCATTCATTGAGATCATGGCTGATCCGAGGCCTAACTTTTTATTCCTGCTTTTGGTCCAAATCCCCTTAATACCCTTGCTTAAAAAAATTGTCTCAAATTTAAAATTACCTAATGATATAGTATTTATGTTATTTATTGTTATTTATTGTTATATGTGTTTATGAAAATACAGTAAAATGTATACAAGTCACCTTAATTAAACCAGCACCATTTTAACTACATAAATAAAACTAATGTATACAAAATTAAGACAACTATCATTTTTGGTTCCAGCCACAGCTTCTTGATTCCCTAAGTGGCTACGGGACGCCACCTTACTCCACAGCCACTAAAGCTGAACTAAGGCCGCAACCCCAGGGAGAAAACATGCTAAGTAAAGAAGCCTTCACCATTGCTGACCAGACCCAGATCACTGCCACTGTCAAAGTCATTTCATCACCATCAATACTCCAGCCACTGCCACAGTTCCAACTCTTGACGACTTGAACTCATTGTCAACTTTGGAGGACTGAAGGACCATCCAAATTAACTTCTGAGGAATCGAGGGATCATTCACTCCACCGTCATTGCAGTTGCCGCTGAAACACTAAAAGAAAACAACTGACCCCAATCCTTCAACACTGGAACAGTTACTCAAGCCGTGACTGCCATGGCCATGAGGAATGGACTGAATCTGCCACTCAACAGCTCCTTAAAAACTCTCTCCACCATCCCAGCCACAGAAGAAATGAATTTGATTTAAAAGTCAAATGAAAAGAAAATTTAAAAACAGATCCAGTCAATCATGCGAGAGGGAGTGGATGGGTTGGGAACCGGAGCACCTCGACCCTGTCGCTTCCGCCATCTTGAACTACTGTTGTTTGTGACAGAGAGTTCCAAACATCTATCATCCTTTGTGTGTACAAGTGTTTACTAACACCTCTAGCCTTAACTCTCAGACTATGCAGACTAGCTTTAGAATTCCCAACCAGTGAAAATAGCTTATCTTTATCTACCCTATCTTTTCCTGCTAAGGTTTTGGAGGCTTCGATCAGATCATCCCTTAACCTTTAAAATTCTAGGTAAAACACTCCTGATTTCCATTAATCTGGGTGGCACGGTGGCGCTGTGGTTAGTACTGATACCTCACAGCGTCAGATTCGATTCCTACCTTGGGCAACTGTCTGTGTGGAGTTTGCACATTCTCCCCTGCATGGGTTTTCTTCAGATGCTCTGGTTTCCTCCCACAATCCGAAGATGTGCAGGTTAGGTGAATTGGCCATGCTAAATTGTCAATGGTAATCAGGGATGTGTAGATTAGGTGCATTACACAGGGGTAGAATGTAGAGTAATGGAATAGGAGAATGGGCCTGGGTGGGTTAGTCGTCGGAGGGTTGGTTGGAAGGGCCTGCCCCCACACTGTTGGGATTTTCTGATGATTCTGTCTACTAACTTAACCCCCACAAAATCCAGGCATCATTCTTGTAAACCTACATTGTACTCCCGCCAAGCCCAATATGTTCTTCAATTATGAAGAATATAGTTCACATAAATAAGCCCAACTACTCCATGCCAGTATTTTTGTCTACACAGTTTTCTTCCCAGCCTACATCATTTCATTCTATCAGCATAGATGTCCGTTCCTTCCACTGTCTGGTGCTTATTTTGACCTTTTCCATAATATACCACTTTACATTTGTTAAAATGCGAGTACTGAACTCTCAAAACAAACAGAATTAAGGTGTATTAAAAAGACTAAATGGCCTGACAATTCTGCAGTGTTAGTGATGATTTAACAATTGATCCTGGTACAGAGTGTATAATTGAGAACCAAGCAGCAGATTTGGATTCATTTGGGAACTGGAAGATTATTTCTCCAAGTTAAAATCTTAGCAAGTGCTGTGAACGAGGGAGGTGGATTGTAAAGGAAGAGCAGGAATTTGCAGTAGGATTGTTGTTATGTGGTCAATTTATCAGTATTCCTGAGAGAGGTATGCTCATTGTAATATTCCTGCATCACAGCATGTACCCTGACAGTATAAAGATGTCGTACTGCAACTGACTCTGGGATCACTTGATCACTGGAAGCACACAGGTTAAGAAATCACGATGGGCATGGATAGGATAAAGCGACAAGGTCTTTTCCCCAGCATAGCAGAGTCCAAAACTAGAGAGCATAGGTTTAAGGTGAGAAGGAAAAGATTTAAAAGGACTTAAGGGGCTAATTTTTCATACAGAAGGTTCTGCATGAATGGAATGAGCTACCAGAGGAAGTGGTGGAGGATGGTACAATTACAACATTTAAAAGGCATCTGGCATATGAATAGGAAAGGTTCAGAGGGATATGGGCCAAATGATGGCAAATGAGACAAGATTAATTTAGGATATCTGGTTGGCATGGATGAGTTGAACCAAAGAGTCTGTTCCCATGCTGTACATCTCTATGACTCCATATTGCTCAGTTGCAACTTAACAGCTTAAAACTAAAGCCTCAGCAGACCATTGGGCTACTCACTCATTCAAGAAAGATGACTGGTGGTGTGTTTAACCTGAGAGTGACCACATCTCAGGTGAGGTTCAGAAGGCAGGACCTCTGCCAGTACAGGTTTGGAACTAATGCTGTTGGTGTCACTGAACATTAGAAGCCAGCTATCCAGCCAACTGTGCTGACCAGCCCCCTCCATTCTAATACAGACACTGATGTGCTGGAAGAATGTAATGTTTGTACATAATTGAGAGCTGTAATAAACATCTTGTTCAATTTTTCAATACTATAATATTCAAAGTTATGTTATGGAGAATAACATAACATTGTCACATCACGTAAAATACCCAGCTGGAATCAAAATCACACTGGAAATTGGGAGAACAGAAATTGGTGAACAATTGCATAGCTAAAGTAAAAGGAATTGAAACAGGAAAGGAGGTAGTAATCTGCATTGATACAACACCTCATAAATAAGTATTTTTGACTATGGTCAGGAAATGATCCTATCCAAACTACCCTTCCCTCAATACTGTAAATGGAAGGTACCCCTTCAATAGATGGACAGTACCATTTAACAACATAAAACAAGTGAAAGGAAGATTCAAATCTACAGACAAGTTCGAGCAAAGGAATGGAAAATGCTGCCAGCAATGATCAACCTTTATTTCCAGCAGACATGAAGCTCGCACCTGATATTGTAACTTGTGAGATAATCCACCAGTTGGAAAGTAATAAAATTAAACCTCAGCCTCTTTCCAATGCATTCTAACCCTCAGATAAACTCCACTTGGGAGAAGAGAGAGAAGATATAACATCAATGTTAAAATTGACAGTCGATGGAAATTCAACAAATGTGCACAAGGTGTTACTTGTGCTTTTCTGCATGGATGAATGAGTATGTCATACACGCATTTGTCCATAGCTCCTAAAAAGAAATAAGTTTGCTTTTTAATGCTGAATGCTGGAAGGCAGATCTGCATCAAAGCTAAATTGCTCAAATATTTTAGAGGCTAAGTATTTTTTAAGAAGCTATATGTAACTAAGTCTTACAACACCAACAAAGGGTAATAGATCCAAATCTATCCATGGTATATAATCCTGTAATCTGTGTATACTTACACATTATGGTTTACAATTATTCCATCAAGGAGTCTTACGGGTAACACTCTTTGATTTGCTATGACCCAAAGGGCTGTAGGTTGCTTCTCAGCATTTTGAGAGATGAGCCTGCTGCCTTTTGAAACCTGTTTTGATTGATGCTTCTGATAAATTGTGAAGGCATCTATTTATCTTCCTTTAATATTACGTTGGTATCAAAAGGAAAAGAGATTTTAAATGAGATATGTTCTTCAATTTTCTGTTTGCTATACCATTATATGGATGAAGGTGAACCAATACTTTTCATCAATGCTACATGCACTAAGTTCATCCATCTATTGCAGATAGCTGTAAGAGATCATTAAATATTTTTCTCAACATCAAAGACACCAAGGGAACTAAAGTTTTTGGCATTTGAAAATGAGCACATTGAAAATGCACCATTTCTCTCAATGCAGTGCTCTAGGTCCATGTTGCTCTCTGATTTACAGAGTAGTTTCACACAGAATTGTACATTTCACTCCAATGCCTTGATTCAAATGTGCTGAGAACAATTTAAAGCACTCATGCCACCACATAAAACCAATTTCCTGTGTTCAAGGAGAAAGGTGCTCATTTGGGTACTACTAGGATCACTCGTCTCCTGACCTCATTGCAGCCTTGGTTCAACTATAGACAAAACAGCTGAATTCCAAAACTGCGAAGAGACTGACCTGGCTGTGACATCAAGGCTACACTGACAGAAGGAGCCTTAGTGAAACCAGAATCAATGGAAATCAGGGCCATCCTACAGTGTCATCAGTGACCTTTACTCGGCCATAAAGTTAGAAATGGGGATGTTCACTGATGATTGCACAATAACCAGCATCATTTGCAACTCCTTGAATATTGAAACAGTTCACATTAAATTGCAGCAAGACTTGGACAATATCCAGGTTTGGGTTGAGTGACATTTGCACCACACAAGTTTCAGGCAATGACCATCTTAATAAGAGAGAATCTAATCATCACCCCTTGGACACTCAAAGGTGTTACCATCACTAAATGCCCCACTAACAATATCCTAAGAGTTACATTGGCCAGAGCTGAACTAGTCTAGCTATATAAATACTTTGGCAACAAGAGCAGGTCAGATGCTAGGACTGGAGGCACTCGCCTCCTAGATCCCCAAAGGCTGCCCACCATGTACAAAGCACAAATTAGGGTTTTGTGATGGAATAATCGTCACTTGCCTGGATGAGTGCAGCTCCAATAACACTTAAGAAGTTGACATCATCCAGGAGCAAGTAGCCCGTTTGATTGGCATTATATCTGTAAACATTCAGTCCCTCCACCACTAACACTCAATAACACTAGTGTGTAAAACTGCTGACATTCTCCAAGGACCTTCCACAGTCATTCCAATTTAGGAGAAGGGCAGTAGATATATGGAAATGCCACCAACTGCAAGTTCCCCTCCAAGCCACACACCATCCTGGCTTGGAAATATATCACCATTCCCTGGATTGCTGGATCAGAATCCTGAAACTACCTCCCTAATGCCTTTGTAGTCTATCTACAACACATAGAATGCAATGGTTCAGGAAAGCAGCTCACCACCATATTTTCAACAGTATCTAGAAGTGCAGAAAATGCTGGCGAATCCACATTGTGCAAAATTAAAAAATGTCAACAGTGTAATGGAATACTCCCCCCTCACCTTGATGAATGTAGCTTTAACAATAGTCAAGAAGTTTGACACTATCCAGGACAAAGTGGCCTGCTTGATTGGCACCACATCGACAATCATGGCTATGGTGCTCAAGGCCAGGAATCCAGCACTGGCAACTTAAAAACAGCACTATAAAAAGTTCATTGAGGTCACACATAAAGTCAGTGATTGTGGATCTATTTTCAAATGCTGCCCTTAACTGTATCACTGATCTTGTTGTTACCTGCGTACCAATAATCTTCATCACTCATGAGGCGAAAGTGGGGACTGCAGCTGCTGGAAATTAGAGTCTAGATTAGAGTGGTGCTGGAAAAGCACAGCCGGTCAGGCAGCATCTGAGGAGCAGGAAAATCAATGTTTCGAGCAAAAGTCCTTCATCAGATTCCTGACCGGCTGTGCTTTTCCAGCACTTTATCTAGACACTTTATCACTGGTGACACATACCTAACATTTAAAGCTCAAATTTACCTTCATACATTTGGAAGTCTCACATAAGACCATAAAACATAGGAGTAGAAATTAAGCCATCCAGCCCGTCAAGTCTGCTCCACTATTCAGTCACAGCTGATAAGTTTCTCAACCCCATTCTCCCGCTTTCTACCCGTAACCCTTGATCCCCTTGACAATCAAAAACCTATCTATCTGAGCCTTAAATATACTCAAAGACCTGGCCTCCACAGCCTTCTGTGGCAGTGAATTCCATAGATTCACCATTCTCTGGCTGAAGAAGTTTCTCCTTATTTCAGGTCAAAAAGGCCTTTCCTTTACTTTAAGGCTATGCCCACAGGTCCTGGTCTGTCCTACCGATGGAAACTTCTTCCCAACATCTATTCTGCCCAGACCATTCAGTATTCTGTAAACTTCAATTAGATCCCCCCTCATCCTTCTAAATTCCATCGAGTCTAATTTCAGAGTCCTCAAATGTTCCTCCTTTGTTAAGCTTTTCATTTCTGGCATCATTCTCATGAATCTCCTCTGAACCTGTTCCAGGGCCAGTATATCATTCCTGAGATATGGAGCCCAAAACTGTGCACTATTCTCTAAATGTGGTCTGACCAGAGCCTCGCAGGGCCTCAGAAGTACATTCCTGCTTTTATATTCAAGTCATCTCAAAATGAATGCTAAAATTGCATTTTCCTCCTAACTACTGACTCAACCTGGAGGTTTACCTTGAGTGAATCCTGGACTAGAACTCCCAAGTCTCTTTGCACTTTAGATATCTGAATTTGCTCCCCATTTAAAAAATAGTCCTTGCTTCTATTCTTCTTAACAAAGTGCATGACCTCACACTTTACAATGTGCCATCTGCCATTTCTTTGCTCACTCTCCTACTTGTTGAAATCCTTCTGCAGCCTTTCTGTCTCCTCAATACTGCCTGTCCTCTAATTATCTTTGCATCATCTGCAAACTTAGCCAGAATGCCCTCAGTTCCTTCATCTAGATCATTAACATATAAAGTGAAAAGTTGAGATCTCAATACTGCGTCTTGCGGAACACCACTTGTCACTGGATGCCATCCTCAGAAAGACCCTTTTATCCACACTTTCTGCCAGACCACCAAGCTTTTTTCCATGCTCGCCTCGCCTTTCCTGTAACAGCATAGCCTTTACCTTATTCAGCAGTCTCCTGTCCGACTCCTTGTCAAAGGCCTTCTTGAAGTCCAGATAGATAACATCCATTGGCTCTCCTGGCTCTAACCTGCTTGAAATCTCCTCAAAGAATTCTGACAGATTTGTCAGGCATGACCTTCCCTTGATGAAATTATGCTGACTTTGCCCTAGTTAACTATGCACTTCCAAGTAGTCACATCCTTCTCAATGGATTCCAAAATCTTACCCACAATTGAGGTTAGCCTAATTGGCCTGTAATTTTCCATCTTTTGCCTTACTCCCTTTTTACACAGGGGTGTCACATTAACAATTTTCCAGTCCTCTAGGATTCTCCCTGACATGTAGCATATTTCAGCTTCTATGAATTATAATTATATGAATTATTAGTTTAGTTGGCTCGATGGCTAGCAAGTAGTGCAGAATGATATCAACAGCATACATTTGATTCCCGTTCCAGCCAATATAGATTTGAGATTTACCTCCTCACCTTGCTCCTGTGAATGGCAAAGCACCACTGTCAGAAGCTGCCAGGAAGCAGCAACAGCTGGTAATGAACTGGGACCTGCCTTTGGACTGAACACATATAATATGGGTAACACTGTCGGGGAGCATTGTACTTTTATTACTGGAGTAGTAATCAGGATGGTCAAGATGGATCTCAGACTGAGACCTCACTTGATAGGTCATCAAGTTTTATTTTTCTTGGACTCTTGGAATGATCTCCTTTCAAATATCAAAAAGACAGATTCACCCCTATAATCACCTACAGACAGCAAATCTCAGTGAAGAGTTACCTTTGTCTCTTTGCCAAAATGCCTTCTCCAATGTCACAGCTGCCATTGATTGCTATAGAGAGGGAGACTACTTAGTGTTCTAACTTGTGTTGAAAAAGGAGTAGTTTAGTGCATATTAGCAACAAATAACTTTGATATGATAAACATTGTTGCAGACTCTTTAAGGAGAATCAGGACATTACGTCTTAATCCTTAGAGATCTTAAACTGTTCTTTATGACATTAATATAGCTGGCAGTGCATGTGACACACCTCAATATTTAGGCTTTCAGATTGATATATAACAAGTCTCAACCGTCTCTGACTCTGTGACCTTCTTTAGCTTTATACACATCCAAAATCTTTGCACTCCTCTCTGGCCTCTTGCATATCCTAAATTCCTTCAATCCTCCATTGCCTAGGCCCTGTCTGGAAACCTATTCATAAACGTCTTCATCTCTCTCCTATAATATGTTCTATAATACTACCTCTGAATAAGTTTTGGATTTGAAGGTCTTATGAGGAAAGGCTGAGGGACTTGGGTCTGTTCTCATTGGAGAGAAATAGGGACATACAAGATGATCATAGGATTAGATAGGGTGGACAGTGAGAGTCATTTTCCTAGGATGATCCCGTTGGCTTGTATGAGGAGGCATAGCTGCAAATTGAGGGGTGGTAGATTTAAGACAGACGTCAGAAGCAGGTTCTTTATTCAGATAGTGGTAAGGGTGTGGAATGCCCTGGCTGCCAATGTAGTTAACTGAGCCACATTAGAGGCATTTAAACAGTCCTTGGATAAGCATGTGGGTGATGATGGGACAGTGTAAGGGGATGGGCTAAGATTAGTTCACAAGTTGGCACAACATGGAGGGCCAAAGGGCCTGTCCTGCACTGCATTGTTTTATTTCTATTTGTTCTATTTTCCACTTTAAGATCACTTCATGTTGTTTATTGGGTTATAATGTGCATGCTTTTATAAGTGTTTAGGATTCACACAAGAAAAAAAAAGATTCAACTAGAGATTTGCCAAAATCTGAATTTTCTTTTAAATGCTATGAATCATGAGATCTAATATTGGTACTCAAATCTAAGACCAGTTTTAATCAAATAAATCAGAGAAAAGTTTCCATCAGTGCTGACTGATCAGTCTGTAACTTGAGGGTCTAACTTTAAGAGTACCATCAGAAATGCAAAATAAGAGGTTTATGTGCAGAAGAATGTTAGGATTGTGCAATGTGAATTACTGATTGAACTATCTTTTAAAAACGAAATGGAAAAATATTTGAAAATAAAACAAAACCAGGATAAAGCTAAGGCAAAGGAATCAAACAGGGTAGATTGCTCCATCAGAGATACAACACAGAGATGCTGCCCTCCTTTCCTGCTACAAAACTTTCAAAACTTTATGTTGTTGTGAATTGAAAATAACTTGGTAGTTTCTGCAAACTCATAATATACAAAGATAGGTAAGGCTCTTGCAGAGCTGAGAATATCAGAAATGTATTCTCAAGCAGAAAATGAATGACAGTCAATCAGCCCATCAAAAGGTCTCACCCAGTAAAAATTCACCAAATTAATTTAATTTAACAAGACAAAGATTTTAGATTCATAACATTTCTTTCTTGATCCTAAAGGCAATTAAACATCATTGATCTAATCCATCCAACCTTACTATATATATTCATTGATTCTCCACCAGTTGACAATGCTGAAATCTAACCCAAGTCCCCAGAATCCTAAACACTTATAAAAGCATGCACATTATAACCCAATAAACAACATGAAGTGATCTTAAAGTGGAATGTTTAATTGTCTACTGATTATTACCACAAGGCTATCACCTCTCCTCCTTATAGAGTTATAGAGCCATACAGCAGAGAAACAGACTCTTCAGTCCAAGCCGAACATAATCCAAAACTAAACTAGTCACGCCAGCCTGCTCCTGGCCCATATTCCTCCAAACCTTTCCGATTCATATACTTATCCAAACATCTTTTAAACATTGTAATTGTACCCATATCCACCATTTTCTTATTCATTCCGCACCTGAACCACCCTCTGTATAAAAAATTTGCCCCTTATGTCTTTTTTAAAATCTCTCTCCTCTCACCTTAAAAATGTATCCCTGAATCTTGAAATCCCCCATCGCAGGTAAAAGTTAATTACCATTAACTCTATCTATACTTCTCATTATTTTATAATTAGAGGTAGGTGAGCACTTTGGGGACAGTGACCACAATTTGGTGACTTTTACTCTAGTGATGGAGAGGGATAAGTATGCACTACAGGGCAAGAGTTATAGCTGGGGGCAGGGAAATTATGATGCGGTGAGGCATGACTTAGGATGTGTGGCTGGAAAAGTAAGCTTCAAGGCAAGGGCGTAATTGATATGTGGAGCTTGTTCAAGGAGCAACTATTGAATGTCCTTGATAAGTATGTACCCGTCAGGCAGGGAGGAAAGGGTCGTGTGAGGGAGCCGTGATTTAATAAGGAATTGGAATCCCTTGTTAAATGGAAGAGGGCGGCCTATGTAAAGATGAGGCGAGAAGGTTCAATTGGGGCGATTGAGAGTTATAAGATAGCCAGGAAGGACCTGAAGAGAGAGCAAAAGCAGCAAGGAGGGGACATGAAAGGTCCTTAGTTGGTAGGATTAAGGAAAACCCTAAGGCTTTCTATAGGTATGACAGGAATAAAAGAATGACTAGGGTAGGAATAGGTCCAGTCAAGGATAGTAGTGGGAAGTTGCGTGTGGAGGCGGAAGAGATTGGGGAGACACTGAATGAATACTTTTCGTCAGTATTCAATCAGGAACAGGACATTATTGTCAATGTGAATACTGAGTCACAATTAAGTAGAATGGAAGGCTTTGAGGTATGTAGAGAAGAGGTGTTGGAAATTCTGGAAAGGGTGAAAATAGATAAGTCCCCTGGGCCTGATGGCATTTATCCTAGGATTCTCTGGGAAGCAAGGGAGGAGATTGCAGAGCCATTGGCCTTGATTTTTATGTCCCCTTTGTCTACAGGAGTAGTGCCAGAAGACTGGAGCATAGCAAATGTGGTTCCCTTGTTCAAGAAGGGGAGTAGGGATAACCCTAGTAACTATAGGCCGGTGAGTCTCACTTCTGTTGTGGGCAAAGTCTTAGAGAGAATTGTAAGGGATAGGATTTATGAACATCTGGATAGGAATAATGTGATCAAGGATAGTCAGCATGGTTTTGTGAAGGGCAAGTCGTGCCTCACAAACCTTATTGAATTCTTCGAGAAGGTGACTAAGGAGGT
>NC_057710.1:18766480-18794830 GCF_004010195.1 Chiloscyllium plagiosum
GAGGATAGTGGGCTAGTGTAGGTTAGGTGGGCTTGGATCGGTGCAACATCGAGGGCCAAAGGGCCTGTACTGCGCTGTATTCTTCTATGTTCTATGTTCTATGTTCTAATGTTCTATAAAGTTATCCTCAACCTTTTATACTTCAGTGAGAAAAGTGCCAATCTATTCAGGTTTTCTTTATAACTCAAACTTTTATGCCTGGCATATCTTAAAACTGTAATTACGTCCCGCTGGCATCAAGTTAATGGTGAGCACTTTAACATTTTTTGTATAATGTTGTAACAATAATTAGAGGGAGGCTCGTTGCCTCACAGCGTTGGGATCTCGGGTTCGATTCCATCCTCGGGCAACTGTCTGTGTAGAGTTTTCATATTCTCCCCGTGTCTGTATGGGTTCCCTGCAGATGCTCTGGTTTCCTTCCACTCTCCAAAGATGAGCAGATTAGGTGGATTGGCCATGCTAAATTGCCCATTGTGTCTGGGGATGTGTAGGTTAGGTAACCGCACTCCACACTCTAACTGTAGACATCATGTTATACAAATTTACCATTATGTTTTTACTTGTATACTCATTGCATTTATACAATCCAAAATGTTATTGGTACTTTTAAGGTTTTATCTACCTAACTCACAATTTCAGGTAGGATATGTAAACAAATCTTTAGGTTTCTCTGATTTTCAACACCATTCAGGATCTCCTTTCATAGCTGAACTTTATCTTTCCCTACACCATCATCATCTCTGTATTACTTTGTTTTACATTGATCCTTTTTACCATTATGACTGTGTAAATCTACACAGAATCCTATAAAATGACTCACAGCAAGTGCATGACTACCTTTGCAGATTGAACTTCTATTGGGGATTGGTCTATACTTATTTCAGGAAGAATTCACAAGACACTTTTCTGAAGTTCAATTAGTGCCTTGTAATGATGGGCAGGCTTTGGGGAAATAGCAGTGAAGTTTACTTTCTGGAAGATTCCTCACGTTTGACCTGCCTCTGAGAGTCTCCTGTTACCACAATGCTATTATTCAGTGCTTCCACACTTTTTCTGGAAGTGACCTGATTTCAATGGCTCAGACCTTATGTTACGTCAGATTGAAAATAGAGTGGACTATGACAGTTTTGTGTGGATAGGGATTTACATTTTGACAGATGATTAATGAGGGGATGCTGAAGAACCGTTGAGGATGGGGGAAGCAGTGATGCAATGGTAATGGTACCGGGCTAGTAATGTGGAGCACCAAGCTAATATTCTGGGCATTGGGCTCAAAGTCCAACACTGCAGATGGTGAAATTTGAAACCAGTAAAATTATTAAGTTAAAAGCTAATCGCGAGTGTGTAACCACTGTCAATTGGTAGAAAACACCATGTCGAACACCATAACACTAATGTCCTTTGGAGAAGGAACTCTGCTGTTCCCACCTGATTTGGTCCACATGTGACTCCTCTACGCAATTCAAGATGAACAATAATCCAAATCCCTACAGTGCAGAAAGAGGCCATTCGACCCATTGAGTCTGCACCAACACTCTGACAAGCATTCTGCTCAGACCCCCACTCAATCTGAGTAACGCCACATTTAACATAGCTAATTCACTTAGTCTGCACATCCCTGGATACTATGATCAGTTTTTAGCATGGCCAATCCACCTAACCCGCACATCTTTGGACTGTGGGAAGAAAACGGAGCACCCAGAAGGAACCTACGCAGAGAAGAGGAGAATGCAAATTTCATACGGTCGCCCATCACTAGAATCGAACCTGGCTCCCTGGCACTGTGAGGCAGCAATGCTAACCACTGAGCTGCTGTGCTGCCGACAACAGCAAATAAAAAGGACAATGTTGCTTCAACAAAAACAAACAACGATCTATTATCAAACATTTGCTGCAGGACAATTGGACCTCACTGAGTAATTCATGCACCAACTAAAAAAAATTGAAAGGAGCCTTTCATTGTCAGAAAATAGTCCAATTAGTCAAGTTGTGAATCAGTTATTATTGCCTCAGAGACTGTGAATCCAGTTATGACATTATTCTTGAATTTCTGAGTAATTTATTTTCAAATCTGCCTCGAATTCCCACTATTTAATGATCTATAAAATACAACCAAGTAATTTGAAAGCTTCTTTATTCTTTCTTAACCCTAACCAAACAAATTCTGCTTTTGGCACTTCACAGACATTCTTCCAGCAGTGTAAGATTGCTCTCAATTAAGATTTCTAAACTTAAGCTTGTCCCCTCAACACTGTGAGACAAAAAACAGACGGGGTGATGGCTTTGTGGAATATCAATATTCTGTCTTTAAAAATGATCTAGAGCTTCCAGTTGCCTACCACTTCAACACACAACACATGTTCTGATGCCACTGTTTCTGTCCCAGGCCTGTGACAGTGCTCCAATAAGGCTCAGCGTAAGCTCAAGTAACAGCATTTCATTTTCCATTTGGAGATCTTGCAGCCTTCAGGACTCAATATTGAGTTCAATCATTTTAGAGCCTGAACACCTCCTTCAATGTCTTTTACCCATCCCCACACCCTAGGTCTGGTCATGACATGGGTTGTGTTCAGCATAGCCGACCCATTTTCAGCCACTCATGGGACCCAGTATCACCTATCTAGCTTTCCTTCTTCTCTGGCTTATTACCAAAAATTTCTTTGCCTAACTTTTATTCTCTCTTTTGCTCTGGGCTCCATCTTCACCTATTTGCTCACAACATATTCTCCAACTCCATTATCCTGAATGCTTAAATCAGTTCTGAATGAGCGTCTTGAAACATTAACTCTCCTCTCTCTCCACGGATGCTACCAGACCTGTTGAGTTTCTCCAGCAATTTATGTTTTTGTTTCTAAGCCTTCGTCTTTCTGTTGTTCCCGACTTTTTCCTGAATATTTGGTACATAAATGCAAGAAGCTTCAATTGTTTCTCTTTTCTTGAGCCATGTTTCAGTTATTAGAACAGTCTGTATTGACTATATGTATCAACAATTCACCCACCTTTATTAAATATGTTTAGTGCATTTACACAAACAATCCTGACCTAACTTAGACATCTTGGTATTTTAATTCTGCATTATTTCCGGTCTTAATTGTCTCATTGGTCACATTTGCACCTTGACTCAACCATTTTGTAACACATCCAGTGAAGTATCTTGCTGAATTAATTTAAAACCTCCTCCAAGGAATAGGTTAATCTAGCAGGTTCAAACTGTCCATCTTGAACAGGATCCATCTGCCATAAAGCCAGTCTCCAGGTCCCAAGACAGCGCATTATAGTTTCTCAGCTCTGTCACTAATTGTTATCAATGGTGCTAACTATGCACCTCTGCTGTGAAGTCAATCTTTACTCTCATACTTTTCAAAGATGACCCTTAGCAGATTTCATGTTTTTCTCATTTATTGTTTTTACAATGCATGCCCTTTCTGCAATAATGGTTTCATCTTTCATTTTCTCCTTCTTTGAGTTTTAGGTTTGATGTTTTCTTACTACTTCTTTTCTATTCCAACTGCGTGAATTATTTGTTCATCTTGCTTTCCCCTTTCAGTTCCATCTTCCTGCTACATATGCAGTCTTCCTGCACCAGACTGTTTACAATGATTGCAATGGGTATGATGCCACTTTTGTTTCAGGTGAATAATCTCAAACCTACTCCATATCATTGGCTCCATGAATTTTATATTACCCTTCACCTTGGTATCAGGAATAGAGTAGAGATTTTCCACTTTCGACTGTAAAACATTATCCACACACCTTCAGCACTATCATTCTGCAATCATTATAGGTTTATTTTTGTTAGTTCAAACTCCTTTACAGCAGAGAAGACTGAGGAGGGACATGATTGAGGTATATAAGGGGTATGGACAGGGTGAATAGAGAGCAGCTGTTTTACCTTGGTTGAGGGGTCAATCATGAGAGAGTATAGTTTTAGGGTAAGGGGCATGAGATGCAGAGAGATTTGGAAAAAAAACTTTCTCACTCAGCAGGTGGTGGGAATCTGGAATATACTGTCTGGGAATGTTGTGGAGGTTGGAAACCTTACAACTTTTAAAAAGTTTTTGGATGAGTACTTCAAATATCATAACATTGTAGGAAATTAGGATTAGCGCACTTTTACCAGTAGGTATGTCGGGGTAGATGGGCTGAAGGGCCTTTTCTGTGCTGCATGAACCTATGAATCCTAATGGTCATGTCCTGATCTTCAAAAGATTTTCACAAATTCAGCTTGGCAAGTCTTTCTTCACATCTTATGGAATCTTTCTTACTCCTTTTCTATGATAACTATACATGAGCACATGAGAAAATGCACAGCCTGGTTTATTTTACTTTAAATCCTACTCTAAAGGATATTGTTTGCAGTGTTTCAACAATATAGGAATTCTACACTGCATTGTTCTCCGAAAAATCATCCATTGAATCTGATCCATAAATAACGAAAATACCAAATCATAAAAAAACCACACAACTCATCATGCTAGCTCTAAATCAGAACTTCTAAACCAAACTAATCTATTCTTTTGCTTTCACTTTTTAACCATTTTTGAATTTAAATGATTATTACATTTCCCTTAAATGTCATGATAACAACTCAAATATGTCTTGTGGTAATGCATTCATTAATTTAATTTCTCTATGAATCAAATTACAATATTCTTTATGATTTTAATATAATCTTAAATTTACAGCTCTTTGATCTGGATTTGCTGAGGATGGGAAATAACATTTTCTATTTCCGCCTTGGATTCTATCAAATTTGATCACTTCTGTTTGATCCCACTTGGCCTTCAGTACTCTGTTGAATAGAGCTTACATTTTAAAGTTTCTCATTATAATTATATCTGTCAGCCTTATTATTCATTCTAGTTTATCGAATTTCACCTTTCCATTACTCCAGTATCTTCTTTGTAATGAGGAGCTCAGAATTGCACATAATACTCCAACTCCAGCCAAGGCAAATGTTACAATTCAGGTTTATCTCAGGACGGTCTTTCTCATACTTATTGCAAAAGTTTGCTTATATAGGTCAGCAGTCAGATGACACCAGGTAATAGTCCAACAAGTTTATTTGAAATCACAAACTTTTGGAGTGCAGTCCCTTTGTCAGGTGTAGTCCAACACCGATACCTCCACATCACGGTTACCATTTACTCTGCGTATGTAGAATACCCTTGCACCTTATCAGCTGAATTTATTTGGACTTTTGGAACCACTTCATTCAAAGAAAATTTAGGGCCTATTTTACCATTTATAATTAGGCTGGACAGATGCACAAAAGCAAAGGAGTAGCATGGAGATGGGAGAAAGATGGTAAACATGGATCCAATAATTGTTTGCAAGAAGAGTAAATTCCAACACAGATTGGTTGGACTATGTTATAACTTCTTTGTTTTTCAAAGAGGTATATTTTTGTGTTCCATACTCATACTGATGGCATACACACAGGAAAATTACAGGATATGGATAGACTTTAGTGGGCAGAAAAATGGAGTTAAAGCTCATGATCAACCATTACCATACAGAATGACAGAGAAGGCTCAATGGGTGATTCAAATGATTTGTGTTCCTATTTCGTATGCTCTGGTGTTCAAGTATTTTCAATTCCCTATAGATGCCTCATCTGGAGGACTATATGAAGTTCTGGTCACCTACTATAGGAAGGATATTATTAAACTAGAAAGAGTGCAGAAAAGATTTACCAGGATGCTACCTGGACAAGAAGGTTTGAGTTATAAGGAGAGGCTGGATAGGATAGGACCTTTTTCCCTGGAGCATAGGAGACGGAGGGGTGACCTTATATAGATACATAAAATCATGAGAGGCATAGATAAGTCAGCAACTTTTCCCCATGGTATGGAAGTCTAAACCTAGAGGGCATAGGGTTAAGGTAAGAGGGAAGAGGTACAAAATGGACTAAAAAGGCAACATTTTCACACAGAGGGTAGTGAGTATCTGAAATGGACTGCCAAAGGTAGTGGTGGAGGTGAGAATTTTGTCATTTAAGAAACATTTGGGCAGGTAAATGGATGGGATAGTTATGGAAAGGATATGGACAAAATGTAAACAAATAAAATTGGATTAACTGTGAAAGCTGAATGGCCTTGACAAGGTGGGCCGAAGGGCCTGTTTCCATGCTGTAGACCTCTATGTCTCTATGCCTTTGATGAAATATGCCAGCTGCTGAAACTACAACTGTGACCTCACAGCAGGGCAAAGGTGGCATTGCCAGTGGCTGTGGCTGTGAATTTATGTGCTGAGCTCCTTCCCAGCTGGAGCTTGTGATATTTTTAACATCTTGCAGTTTGCTGCATGAAGGGGAAAGAAAGAAAGCCTTGCATTTTCCTTTACCGATATCTCTTGCTTTGATGTTCGCCTCCACAATTCAACCTAAACCAAGAGCTAACAATAGTTTAATGTGCCTTTTTCTAATTTATGCAAGCAACAGCTGCTTATAAAAATAGCATCCAAGCCAAATCCTTTGAATACAGACTTCTCCGCGTCATTTGAAATGGTTGTAAATACGCACAACGTTTAACAATTTTCTTTAGTCTAATGACAAGGGGGAGCTTGAGGTCACCAACTACAGTGAGATTCATTGCATTTTGAGCTTAGTTTCGAATCAACTCACATCACAAACAACAAGCTTTTAATGTATTGCCCAGCTCCTACAGTGTAATGTGAAGACCAATTGAAGGTGGACTTTAAAATGATTTGCATCTCCCATTTTCTTTTATAATAAAGCTGATGTGGAGTTGACTCACTAATAGAATTCCTACAGTGTGGAAGCAGGCCCACCCACACCCACCAATCTACCCTATCCTTCCATTTCCCATGGCTAACCCACCTAATCTCAACATGCCTCGACACTATGGGAAATTTAGCTTGGTCAATCTACTTAACCTGCACATATTTGCACTGCAGGGAGGAAACCAGAGCAACCAGAGGAAGCCCACACAGACATGGAGAGAATGTGCTAATTCCACACAGACAGTTGCCTGAGTGTGGAATTGAACCCAGGTCCCTGCAGCTGTGAGACAGCAGTGCTAACCACTGAATCACTGTGCCACCTTCAATAGCTTTACACTGTTTCATTAAGTTGAATCTCGGAAAAAATTGTACTGAAGATTGCCAATGGTACAGGTATACTTTTGAATATGTTTTTTCTGAAATTTAATTTACAGTAAATTTTAGATTTAAAATAATTGCCAACCAACTTAGTGGGAGAAAAAGTTACTGTTTTCAGCGCAATGATTTGTAATCTGGAATGTATTGTGTGAAAGCATGGTGGAAGCATTTTCAGTGATATTTTTTGGAAGAGAACTGGACAATTGGACTGGAGAAGAGTCATACTAGAATTGAAATGATAACTCTGTTTCTCTCTCCACATTCTGCTGGACGTGCTGCATTTCTCCAGCATTCTATGTATTTGTTTACAAATTTGCAGCACCTGCAGTTTTTTTGTTTTTATTAGATAAATGCCTATGAGAGAGGAATTTTCATGTTTACAGGAAAAATGGGTCAGGAGGAGTGGGCCAAAACACTTTCAATAAGGCCCCACAAACACAATGGGCTGAATAGTCTGCACTGTAAGATTCCGTGAACTGATGGAGTGCACTGGCCAGCCCCATTTTGAGTGCTGTATCTAATACATACAGACATACAAAGTTGGAGCAGGACTCCTCAGATTTTTCTCCACAAAATAAGATCACAGTTAAACACAATGGGTATTCAACATCCTTGCTCACTCCCAATAATCCTTTGACCCCTTTGCTCATCAAGAATCGATCCACCTGTCTTAAAAATATTTAAGGACTCTCCTTCTATTACCTTTTCAGGAAGACAATTCCAAAGATGTATGACCCTCTTTGAAAAATATATGAGAGAGTTACCCCTTATGTTTGAACAGTGACCCCTGGTTCCACAGTCCCACAAGAAGATAATTTCTGTCAACATGTGCCCTCCCTCATAATCTTACATATTTCTTACTTCTCAAAACTCCAAGTGAATACAAGTCTAGCCTGTTGAATGTTTCCACATAAGACAACCCACGTATTCCAGATATTATCCTGGTGAACCTTCTGTGAACTGCTTCTAATGCATGTCCATCCTTCTTCAAGTAAAGAAACCAATGCTGTACACATTATTAGCTTTATGAGAAAAAACCTTGGTATCTGACATGGGTGATGTAAATCACTAGGTCTAGGAAAAAGGAAAGCTTGGGGTTGGGGTGAAGGCAAAGGCGATAGGAGGCTGGTGGTGGTGGCAGGCAACCAACAACTCATAGTATTCTTGTCGGCTTCACCTAAAGATTGGTGGGCCTGTGAAATTCACGACCACAGAAAGCAGTTGAGGCCAAAACATTGTATGATTTCCAGAAGGAGTGGGATATGACACCTGGGGCTAAAGGGATCAAAGAGAAACAAAAACAGGCTATTGAATTGGATGGTGAGTGCCCGGTACGCACTGCCAGAAAAGGTGTTGGAGCCAGACACGATAGCAGCATTCAAGAATATATGGACGAATAATGAATAGGAAGGGAATAGAGGGATATGAATCCTGTAAATGAAGACAGCTTTAGTATAGAAGGGCAAAATGTGTTGGTTCAAACTTGGAGGGCCAGTGGGGCTGTTCCTATGCTGTATTGTTCTTAGAATGATCATTCATGATCATGATGAATGGCGGAACAGACTTAACTACTCCTGCTTCTATCAGAAGAGTTTGTCTCTGGGTTGACTGAGTCAATGCCTGGACAGGAACTCCTGGGAAAAATGGGGTGGGTAAAGCCCATGCAAATTGTATCCCACTAATGGCAAGGTATGCTCAGCATGGCTTAATTCTATATTTTAAAAACCCTTTCATCACAAGGACAAATATAAAATCACATTGAAGCAACCTGGAACAATGCACTGGCGCCTCCTAGATTATGTCACTGAATCAAAGTTCTACGCATCATTCAGTTCAAGTTGGGAATGATGCATGCAGAACAGTGAATTGTTTTGGCCAATTGGCAATAAATGGATATTTAGTAGAAAGGCATTGCACGACCCAAAAGTTCAAGAGGAAGAGAATCAATGTCTCAGCCCTAATGCAGCCAGAGTGAACAGAGAAATTCCAAAGCAGCTCACAAACAACTTGGAAATTCTTCACAAGCATGAGATTTCAGAGCAGGGGATATAAATAACACTGTGGTATCAAAAAAAGCTAGCTGTATACTAGACTGAATCAAGGGTTAGCTGACAACCAGAAATAAAACAACAATACATGCTGGGCTATAAAGTGCTTTGCAACCAAAACAGGAATTTTTGGAGAAATACAGCAGGTCTGACAGCATCTGTGGGTAGAAAGCTGATAAAGAGTCACCAGGATGAAAAGTTAACTTCTTTCCAAGGATGCTGCCAGACCTGCTGAGTTTCTCCAGCAATTCCTGTTTTAGTTTCAGATTTCTGCAATTCTTTGTTTTGCATAAAGTGTTTTGGTTTGTCATGAGATGTTGAAAGATGGCTAAAACAATATATTTTTTCTTTTCTTCAGAAGCATAGACATCAACATCGGTCTGTTTGACTGAGCAGCCTGTTTTTGTGCTGTCAGTACTATAAACTGTTTAAAGTACTTCATAAAGGATGAGCACTGAAACTGATACTGAACAACCTGAATGCTGCAAACAACATTGCCAACTCAAAAATAGATGCAACTCCATTCAACATAAAATCCAACTTGTTATTTGCTCAGACCTGGAGGTGTGGCATTCATAGGACCACTTACTTAACATAAACCTCACTCCAGTAGGACTGGTTATTTTACTGGTCATTCTGGTTGGTGGACGTTGGTGAAAAGTGTGCCTGGGGCATCAATGATGTTGTGTGGGCAGGAACAAATGCAGTGGGGTTTAGACTTCCTCTGTGATCCTTTCTAAGATATTAAACTTGAATAGCTAGCCTGAAGAAACTTCTCTTTCGCTTTTACACAATTAACTCTACTATCACGTCTTATAACATCCAGCACTGTATGCTGCCTTTCGAGGATAGTAACCTCAACTAAATGAAATAACATTTTCAATTCTAGTTTATGTTCTAAAACCACTTTTTTTGCGAAATGGCAGAAGGGCAATTCTCTTGTTAACCTTTTTTGGGCCTGTAGCAGCATTTCAGTATCCAAAAATAGCAAGAACGATTATTTCTGAGAGTACTTTCATTGTGGCAATAATTGATCCCAGGTAAATCAATATCTAGCTTGTCATCAGGAGTTAACTCTGAATTGGAACATCAAGATTCAGCGGAGAGTCATAAATTGGAATTTTACACTCCCACCTCTCCTAGGAGTGGGCTTATGAGACGGGGAGCAGATGTAAAATTCAACAACTTACCAGAGGCAAGGCAACTGGTAGGTGGCCTGCATGTACTTAGCCTAACTGAGACGGTAATCTAACTAATGAATGGCCAATTAATGGCTTGATGTATAGAGAGATTGTGTGGTTCTTGTCCATAGCTCCCTAAAAGAAGCTCCTCTAGTAGATAAGGTGGTAAGGAAGGCATATTAATCACAGAATTTAATACAAGTGTCAGGAAGTGACGTGGCAGCTTTACAAAACTTTGGTTAGACACACTTAGAGTATTACGTTCAATTCTGGTTGCCACATTATAGGAAGGCTGTGGAGGCTTAGGTGAGGATGCAGAAGAGGTCTAGGAGAAAGTAAGGACTGCAGATGCTGGAGATCAGAGCTGAAAAATGTGTTGCTGGAAAAGCACAGCAGGTCAGGCAGAATCCAAGGAGCAGGAGAATCGACGTTTCAGGCATAAGCCCTTCTTCAGGATTCTGAAGAAGGGCTTATGCCCGAAACGTCGATTCTCCTGCTCCTTGGATGCTGCCTGACCTGCTGTGCTTTTCCAGCAACACATTTTTCAGCTGCAGAAGAGGTCTACCAGGATGCTGCTTTGATTAGGAGGTATGAGCTAGATGGGCAGGCTGAACAAACTAGTGTCATTTCCTCTGGAGCGGCAGTGGCTGAGGAGAGACTTTTTAAATTTTTAATTTAAAATTAAAATTATTTTTAATTTTTAAAAATTATGAGAGGCATAGATAGGGTTTACAGTCAGAATCCTTTTGCCAGAGTTAAATATCTAATACTCAAGGGGATGCATTTAAGGTGAAAGGGAAAAGTTCAAAGGAGATGTGAGGGATAGGTTTTTCACACAGAGTGTGGTACCTGAATGGCCTAATTTCCGCTCCTTTATCTTATGGTCTGATGGAATGCACTGCTAGGGGCAGTGGTAGAACCAGATACACTAGGAATATTTGAGGGGCTTTTAGATAAGCACATGAATAAGCAAGGAGTGGAGAGATATGGTCCATGGACAGACAGAATGGATTGGTTGAATTTTAGCCCGAAGGGCCTGTTCCTGTGTTGTACTATTCTATATTCTATTTTCTATAAAGGCCTCTCCTGGCCATACTTGATATTTCACAACCATTTACACTATACCGCCCCATTTTGTGGGGCAGCATGGTGGCTCAGTGGTTAGCACTGCTGCCTCACAGTGTCAGGGACCCAGGTTCGATTCCAGCTTCGGGCGACTGTCTGTGTGGGTTTCCTCCAGGTGCTCCAGTCTCCTCACACAGTCCAAAGATGTGCACGTCAGGTGAATTAGCCATGCTAAATTGCCCATAGTGTTGGGTGCATTAGTCAGACAGAAATGGTGGGTTACTCTTCAGGGGGTTGGTGTGGACTTGTGGGGCTGAAGAGCCTGTTTCCACACTGTAGGGAATCTAATCTAATCTAATCTAATCTAATCTGTCTAACCACTGTGGCAAATACTCTGTGACTGGGGAGGTGGCCAGTAACTTGTACACATCTGTGGGTGTCATTTGGCCAGTATGGTGTGACAATGGTTCTCACTGCTGCCCATAGGGCCAGGGATGCAGGTTCAATTCCAGCCTTGCGTGGAGTTTGCATGTTCTTCCCATGTCTGCATGGGTTTCCTCTGAGTGCTCTAGTTTCCTCCCACAGTCCGAAGATAATCCGAGTAGCAATATGAAATTGCCCCATGATGTTCAGGGATGTGTAGGCTAGGTGGATTAGCCATGGTAAATGTGGGGTTATAGGGATAGATTTGGGGAATGGATCTGTGTGGATTGCTCTTCAGAGCGTTGGTGCTGACTCAATGGACCAAATAGCCTCTATCTGTAGGTTCTGCACTCTCAACTCTGAGTTCCAGCAACTGCAGTCCTCACCTTCTCCTAGGTAAAGCAGATGAACTTACAGCTTGTATTCATACATATAACTATGATATTGTAGCTATTATAGAGACTACTTTGAGAGAAGGACAAGACTGGTATCTTAACATTCCAGGATTAAGATGTTTAAGGAGAATATCACAACTGTACTGAGAGAGGACACCTTGGAGGGCTAATCCAACAAGGCCATATAGGGACAGCTCAAAAATAGGAAGGGTGCGGTCACTTTGATAGGATTATACTAGAGGCTTTCCAAGAGTCAGTGGGAGGTACAGGAACAGTTATGAGGTCAGATTTTGTAAAAATGTGAAAACAAGAAGCTTGTTGTGGTGGGTAATTTTAATTTCCCCTGTATTGACTGGGACTCACTCAGTGCCAGGGCCTTGGATTGGGGGAGGGTGGATATGTCATGTTTTTTAAAACAATGTGCAAATCGTCTGACTAGGGAAGGAGCCATACGAGATGTGACACTGGGGAGCGAGCCTGGCTAGGCGATTGAAGATTCAGTGGGGAAGTATTTCGGGAACAGTGACCATAGTTCTGACAGTTTTACGTTACTTATGCATAAGGATAAGAAGATAGTCCTCAGGTAAGAGTATGAAACTGGGGGAAGGCTTACCAGTAGAATTTGGAGCCTGTGGAGAGGATATAGAAATAGTTTATCAGGATGTTGCCTAGATTAAAGGGAATTAGCTATAAGGAGAGATTGGACAAACTTGTATTGTTTTCACTTGGAGGAGAAAGTGAGGTCTGCAGATGCTGGAGATCAAAGTTGAAACTTTATTGCTGGAACAGCACAGCAGGTCAGGCAGCATCCAGGGAACAGGAGATTCAACGTTTCGGGCACAGGCCCTTCTGAAGGATGAGGGATGATCTGATAGAAGTTTACAAAGTTATGAGAGGCATAGATAGATTGCACAGTCCGAATCTTTTTCTCCATTTTTTATAGAAATGCCATTTACCAGGAACGTAGGTTTAAAGTAAAAAGGGATAAATTTAGAAGAGATGTGAGAAGCATTTTTTTTTACACAGAGGGTGGTAGCTGCCTGCAATATGCTACCAGAGGAGGTGTTGGAGGTAGGTACAATAGCAATGTTTAAAAAACATCTTGATCAAATTATGAATAGGCAAGAAACAGAGGGACACAGACAGCATTGAGGTGTAAGTTCTTTAATTTAGAAAGGCATTATGTGTTGGCGCGGTCTTGGTAGGCTGAAGGGCCTGGTCCTGTGCTGTATTGCACTTTGTTCTTGTTATTGTTCTAATGCTTTTTGTTTTATTTGCTGGGATCAAGGCACATTTTCCAGGGTCTTATTCTTTTATCGATTTCCTGAAATTCATTCAAGAGTTTGTGACCATAGGTGAAATGATATAACCTTGTAGCATGTTTAACTGTGGACATGCAGCTGACTTCAGCTACAAACTGAAAAAGTATTGGCACAGTTGTTGTAAAAATAACCAAATAACACTGCACATGTCCTTATTAGTGCACAAATTAGCCTGTTATCCAGGTAAAGAAGATAAATTGAGAATCACCATGATTTACTCCATCATGTAATAATCTTATAAAATGTAGCCTCTCTATTATCTTTAAGAACTTTCTGGACATATACATCGAACTCAAATTTAATTCACAACAGAAAGTTAGACCCAAGCTAAAACAAAACCAAAGAAAGACTGATGGCAGCAATCTATCTCAAACAACCTTACAGCTAGTGTCGGTAAATATCATAAAGTTCTCTGGGAAAATGTGGTTGCAGCATGCAGGCCTAACCCACACCAGGGGAAGAAGCAGTCCAGAAAGTTTGAAAAGAAATTTAAAAGAATTAAGCAAGTGTATTTACCATTTTAAGAGCACTACCACTTTTAGAGAACTGTCAGTCAGCAGCTGAAACACATTTACTGACTGTTAGGCAACAGTAGCCATGAAAACAGCAAAAAAAAGGCAAGTTCAGCACTCCAAAAGCAAAACATCATTCTGAAGCTGGAATGAAGTGCTGTGGCAGGAGTGTGAGTTAGAAAAAGAGAGAAATGCCAGCCATGCTTAGCAAATATAGATGTCTTAGTGAAGGAGACTCTGTCAGAAGCAACTGAAGACTACACGAGGTAAAGTTAGAGGTCCCGAAGGAAGGAAGAAATAACTTCATTGAAAAATGGCACAAAGATTAGAAAAGAAAAGCAAGGAAGTAAGAGGTAGTTCTCATCTCACATAATAAACATCAATGCCATCGACATTGCACTGAATGATGCAAACTGAAAGGTACAGTGAAACAGCCAGAAAATAATGTAGACCAGGGCTACAATTGATAACACTTCAGAATTTATTTAAGTAGAAATTGAGCTTCCTCCTCCAGCGAGTTGTATAGTTGTCCACCACCATTCACTACTAGATGTGCAGAACTGCAGAGCTTATACCTACTCCATTGGTTATGGGATTGCTTAGCTCAGCCTGTCACTTACTCCGTCTGCTGTTTTGCATGCAAGTTGTTCTATTGTAACTTCACCAGGTTGAAACCTCATTTTCAGGTATGGTCAGTGTTGCCTTTGGCATGCCCTCCTGCACTTTCCGTTGAACCAGGGATGATCCCCTCGCTTGATGGTAATAGTTGAGTGGGCGACATGCTGTGCCATGAGGTTAGAGATTGTGCTGGAGTATAATTCTGCTGCCGTTCATGGCCCACAGTACCTCAGGATGGCCAGTCTTGAGATGCTAGATCAGTTCGAAGTCTGTCCTATTTAGCACGGTGATAGTGCCACACAACAACATGGGTGTTATTCTCAATGTGAAGGTAGGACTTCGTCTCCACAAGGACTATGCGGTGGCTGCTCTTACCGATACTGTCATGGACAGATGCAACCACAGCTGGCAGATCAGTAAGGATGCTTTTCCCTCATGTTGGTTCCCTCACCATTTGCTGCAGACCCAGTCCTGCAGCAATGTCCTTTATGACCCGACCAGCTCGATCAGTAGTACTGCTGCTGAGCCACTCTTGGTGATGGACATAGAAATCCCCCACCCAGAGTATATTTTATGCCTTGCCACTCTCAATGCTTCCTCCACATGTTGTTCAACAAGGAGGAATACCAAATCATCAGTCAAGGGAGGACAGAATGTAGTGGTCAGCAGGAGATTTCCTTGTCCATGTTTAACCTGAAGCCACGAGATTTTATGGCATCCGCAGTCAATGTTGAGGATTCCCAGGGCAACTCCCTCCCAACTTTATGCCACTGTGCCGCCACCTCTGCTGGGTCTGTCTTGTTGATGGGACAGGACGTATCCAGGGATGGTGATGGTGGTGTCTGGGACATTATCTGTAAGGTATGATTCCATGAGTATGACTATGTCTGGTTGTTGCTTGACTAGTCTGTGAGAAAGTTCTCCCAATTTTGGCACTAGCCCTCAGACGTTAGTGAGGAGGACTGTGCAGGATCGACAGGGATATTTCTGTTGTTGTCTTTTCTGGTGCCTATGTCGATGCCAGGTGATCTGTCTGGTTTCACTTCTTTGAGACATTGTCACGATTGATACAACTGAATTGCTAGCTTGGCTATTTTAGAGGGTAAGACAGATAACCATATTGCTGTGGGTCGGGCATTAGTGAGTCAGATAGGGTTTTCCAACAATCTGTGATAGTTTCATGACCATCAGTAGATTCTTAATTCCAGATTTTTTTACTGAGTTCAAATTTCACCATCTGCCATGGCATGATTTGATTCCAGTGCCCAAAACATTACCTGAGTTTCTGGATTACTAGACTGGCAATAATACCACTAGGCTATTGCGTCCCCCTGTTTTAAAAGGCTAAGAAGAAACAGTGGTGAGCTAGCCAAAAGAGCCTCAACCTTATTATGACAAAGAGAAAGAGTGACCAAGACTATGCTAGCATTTACCATTTGCCAGTATTGTGCTGAAGGATGGACAGAGTCCAGTGAGTTGGCTGAGAATACACACTTCTAAAACCAACAACATTTCAAGAGGATTTGCTAGTTTAGAACAAAGGATTGGTTATTTCAGCCTCCCTTCAGAAAAATGTATTTGAAAGGATACTCCAGGGACACAGACATTGCCAGACATACAGTTAGGACTCAGTCAGGGTGGCTGGAGATTTCAAAAGAGATTCAAGATCTTATAAGTCATTGTGAAATCAGCATTTAGGTGGGATTGTCCAGTCTGGAGACATTCCTGTCATCTCCAAAATCAGATCAGCAGCCAAACTCAGCAAAACTTGCAAGAAGAAGCAAATATTGAGAGCAAGAATGAGGAGCACACCACATGAGCCCAAACATGAATCTTTCACTGATCATCATTAGATCACAGACAGTCAGTCATTGACAAAAGTAACAAACTTCACTTTTATCTAAGAACAGTGTCTCTTCTGGAGATACTCTGCTGTGGTGCATCATCTACCTCTAATCACTAGATAGGCCCAAGACAAAACAAAGACAAACAAAGATTGTGGTGGCAATAAACTACCTCAAACAATCCCTATTGGGACACATGATTTGGAGATGCCGGTGTTGGACTGGGGTGTACAAAGTTAAAAATCACACAACATCAGGTTATAGCCAAACAGGTTTAATTTGAAGCACACTAGCTTTCGGAGCGACGCTCCTTCATCAGGTGATAGCACCTGTTGGGACATAGACAGACTTCACACCTATTGTTTAAAAAGCTGAGCTAACTTGAGAATGTAATTTAAAAGAAGTTCTGGGATTTACCTATCATACGGATGATCCCTGGAATGGTAGGTCTAACATATGAGGAACGGCTGAGGATACTGGGATTGTATTCGTTGGAGTTTAGAAGATTAAGGGGAGACTTAATAGAGACGTACAAAATAATACATGGCTTGGAAAAGGTGGATGCTAGGAAATTGTTTCCGTTAGACGAGGAGACTAGGACCCGTGGACACAGCCTTAGAATTAGAGGGGGTCATTTCAGAACAGAAATGCGGAGACATTTCTTCAGCCAGAGAGTGGTTGGCCTGTGGAATTCATTGCCACGGAGTGCAGTGGAAGCCGGGACGCTAAATGTCTTCAAGGCCGAGATTGATAGATTCTTGTTGTCTAGAGGAATTAAGGGCTACGGGGAGAACGCTGGTAAGTGGAGCTGAAATGCGCATCAGCCATGATTGAATGGCTGAGTGGACTCGATGGGCCAAATGGCCTTACTTCCACTCCTATGTCTCATGGTTCTTATAACAGAAATCAGCATATCTCATTATAGGAGATGAAAATTTTAATCTAAGAACGTTTACTGTATCACATCTCCATGACACTGGACTCCGATTGGCTATAAATTCTGTGAGCATGACCTTAATGTCCTGATAAAGAAGTGGCGCTCCGAAAGCTAGTGCTTCCAAATAAATGTATTGGTGTTGTGTGATTTTTAATTTTGTCCACCGCAGTCCAACACTGGCACCTCCAAGTCATGGCAATCCCTATCCAGTACTACATCCAGGTAGAGGTGGAAAATACCACTAGTTGCCAGCAGTGGTTATCTGGGAAAGTACCTTGAAAAGGATACAATTCCAGAGCATCAGAGAAAAAACTACTAAGTAGCACAGTAACAGCACTTTTAAAGAACCAGCCCAGACATGAAGGTTGAACAGTCTCCTTCTGCACTGTTTGATTCTTTGAAGTGTGTTTTGAGTTTGTGAGGTGATTTACAATTCTGCTTTGCTTCAGTCTGCATTGCTGTAAAAGTGGTTTTAAAAATACATTGTCCAGAGGTCAGTCCCACAGTTCATTTACTTATCAATGCAATGCTGCAGCAACAACAGATTACTCAAATGAGCAAAGGAGGTGAGTTAATTGCAGAGACAGAGACAGAATGATCACAGGACAATTTGCAACTATGTATGACACCTTAATCTTCTTTAAAAGCTTTACATGCAGAAATTTATCAAATGCTCTTGGAAATTACTTCCATGAATAGGCCATGTCCACTAATTGAGTTAGGTCTTCACAGAATTCCAGCAGATTCATTAGGCATGATCGATTGCTTTGAAAAACTATGCTGACTAATTTTTATGGCCTGTGTACTCTCTGGCCAAACATTGAGAGTCTCCGGGAAATGGTCTGAAGAATTTCATCCCTCTACACGTTACAGTAACTAGTCTACAATCCCTCGATTCAGAAATCTCTCCTGAATATCAGCAAAACATCATTATCAGTTTTCAGCTACAGTATTTATGAAGCTCTTGAAAATATAAATTAGTTTTGTTTATTTCCTTACATGTCCCAAGGTACATTCCATCTGCTCTTAATACTCTGTAGAAATTCAATATTTTGAGCTTTCACTTTATATAAACTTTCCTGACCTTCCTGCTTACATGTATAGACTACAGAACTAAACTGATTTGAGTCTGAGTTTGTTCTCAAAATTAATGCACAACACTCCTAAAGCCATAGAATACCTACAGTGCAAACAGAGGTTGCAAATAGAGGCTATTCAGCCTGTCAAGGCTGCTCCAACCCTCCAAAGAACATACCGTCCAGATCCACACCTGTCCCTCCTCCCTTTCCCATAACCCTGTAACCATGGCCGATTCACCTAATCTGCACTGTGGGAGGAAACTGGAGTACCTAGAGGAAACCCATGTAGACACGGGGAGAATGTGTAAATTCCGCACAGTTAATCACCCAAGGTTAGTTTTGAACCTGGTTCTCTTGTGCTATGAAGCAGCAGTGCTAACTACTGAACTGTCATGCTGCCATTCATAAGAAACTCAAAAAAAAATGTGAACCATGTGGAGTATGTAGCTAAATGTGAAAAGGAAATGCAGAAAAGTATAGGTTCACCTTTTTAACAGCTCATGAAAATAAAGATTGTTTAGGGAAGAAAATATATAACTTGCGCCAGTAAATTTACCTTCCATTACCTTGGGAACATCTTTAAATGTTGTTACTGGTGTAATAAAATAAAAGTGACAACCATTCTACACATAGCAAGGTCACATAAACATCAATGTGGAAATGATCAGATAGCTCATTTTAGCAATGTTAATTGAGGGGAAAATATTGGCAGAACACTGGAAAGAATTCACCACATTTTTTCGAAATAGTGTCACAGGCTCTTTTATGTCTGACTGAGTAGACAGACTTAAAAACACATGATGTTAGCATTACACGGTTCCTTCAGTTTGGCACTGGAATCTCAGCCTGGATAAGACTGTAGAGGGCTGCCTACACTATGTCAGTAATCAAAGCAGCAGTGAGGCATAAATTATGAAATTATGGAACAGTTAGTAGCAAGACAACTACAGTAGGAAATATAATCATTCTAAAGCTTTCCATAAATTTACTACAAGATTTTCAATTAACTGTACTATTACAGAATTACAGCATGTAAAGGGGTCATTTGACCCACTGTGTTTGCATGGGGTCTGTGAATGAGCATTTCCCTTAGTGCAATTCTCTTGCAGGTTCCATGTAACACTGCACATTGTTCCTCTTCAAATAATGGTCTAAATCCCTTTGGAATGCCTTGATTGAACCTACTTCCACCAGTCTGTCACACTCCATCATCAACTCTAATTGCTCACTGTGTGAGAAAGCTTTTTCTCATATTGCTTTTATTTCTTTAGCCAATTACTTTAAATCTGTGCCATCTTGTTCAACAGCCTTTCTTGAATGAGAACAATTTCTTCTTTTTCACTTTGTCCAAACCATCATGATTTTGAGCACCACTAACCAATCTGCTCACAGCTTTCTCTTTTCCAAGGTAAACAGTTCTAATGTTCCAAACTTCATAAATGAAGGTCCTCATCCCTGAAACCATTCTTACAAATCTCTTCTGCAACCTCTCCAACATCGTTATGTCAAACCCAAAGTGTGGGATCCAGAAATGGACACATACTTCACCTGGGCCAATTTGATATCTTATAAAATTCAACATAACTTCCTCACTCTTTCATTCTATCTGTTAGTAAAGCTGACGATTCTGAATACTTTATTGTTTCCACCCTCTCACCTTGTTCGGCCACTTTGAATGCATTATATGCATATGATCCAGGTACCTCTGTTGCTGTACTTGCTTTACACTATAATGCTCACTTTGTGATATTTCTCCATGTTCTTCTTACCAAAATGGACCATCTCATATTTCTGAGGAGAAAGTGAGGACTGCAGATGCTGGAGATCAGAGCTGAAAACGTGTTGCTGGAAAAGCGCAGCAGGTCAGGCAGCATCCAAGGAACAGGAGAATCGATGTTTCGGGCATCTCATATTTCTCCACATCGAACTTAAGCTGCAACATGTTTACTCTTATGATCAACATGTTGATTTCCTTTTGAACTTCTAGAAGCCTTCCAATTTTGCATCCACAAATGTTGAAACTTTATCCTGTCTACCAAGATCCAGGCAATTAACATATATCAAAGAAAGCAAGGGTTCCAACACTGACCGTTGGGGAACTCAACTATAAGTCTCACTCACCCCAAAGAGCATCCATTATCTTTTACTCTGTTTCCCATCACTCAGCCAATTTTGCAGCCACGTTGATACTGTCTGGTGTTATGTCATGAGTTATAACTTTGCTCACAAGTTTGTTGTTAGGCATTTCATCAATCCTTTTGGAAGTCCATGTGCACCACATCAACAGTATTGTCCTCATCAACTCTCTGTTACCTCTTGAAAGAACTCCGGCAAATAGTTCAACATAATATTCCTTTAGAAAATTGCATTGACTTTACTTAATTAAACCACATTTGTCCAATTGGATATTAATTTTGTTCAGAAGTCAGAACTTCACACCACTGAAGTTAATCTGATTGGCCTGTAGTTTCTGGGCTTATTCATTTTGAATAAGGTTGTAACAATTGCAATTCTCTGGTTCTCTGGTACCCTATCTGTAATGTCCATTCTTACTTCCCTTAGAATTTTATGTAGTCCCAGTGCCTTTTCAATCTTAAGAACAGACAGTCTCTCTAATAGCCCTTCCTTAATTATAAACCTTTCCTAAGACTGGAATAACACCTCTTTCTCCATGTCATCCACAGCATTTTTATCTGTCTTTACCAAGAAGAAACGTATAAAGTTAAATCCTCATTCATGCCCCATTCTTCTGTGTATAAATCTCCCTTTTGGTCACCGATCAGCCTTACTTCTAATTTTACCATCTTTAACTATTGTCATGTCTACCAAAGAATTTGAGAAATTGTTTATGTTGGTTGGCAGTCTCTTTTCATATTCTCTCTTCAATTTCTTACTTATGTTCTCATCTCTCTTTTGACTGTTTCATATTCAGCATTATTTAAACTGCAATATGGACTGAGATGGTGATGCAGATTATTTTTCAGGAGCACATTATGACTATTGCTATATTTGTCTTTTTGTGTGAATGTACATAAGACTCTCTGGGATTAAATCAAATTGCCATTGTTGAATTGGTTACCTTGACAAGGGTCAAACGACTGAAAATATAGTAAGGAAAAGCTGGTCATTTCAATTCAATATGGAATGTCTTAAAACAGGCAGAGAAATTATAAAAAAAACCACTAATTACAAAAGACAAAAACAGAATTTTCTGGAAAAGTTCAGCAGGTCTAGCAGACTTATGTGAACAGAAATCAGAGTTAACATTTTGGGTCCAGTATCCCTTCTTCAGAACTGGGACTGGTGACCCTCCCTCCCTGTTCTGAGGAAGGGTCACGGGACCTGAAAAGTTAACTCTGAGCCACTGTGCCACATCTCTCGATCTTTTGCAGCAATTTCATTTTTTGTTTCTGACTTAGAGCATCTGCAGTTCTTTCAGTTTATAATTATAAGAGGTTAGGAAGTACATAAATGATAGTAATAAGACAGAGATGAGGAGAAATTTCTTCTCCCAGAGGGCAATGAATCTGTGGGATTCTTTACTTTAGAAGGCTTTAGAGGTTGGGTAGTTTAGAATATTCAAGGCTGAGATAAATATATTTTAAATCAGTAAGGAAATCAAGGATTATTGGGGAAAAGGCAGGAAAGTGAAGTTAAGGGTATTCAGACTAGCCATGATCTCATTGAATGGCACAGCATATTTGATGGGCTGAATGGCTTACTTCTGCTTGTATGTCTTGTGATTAGCACACTAAATTATCAAGACACTCAGTGGAAGAACCTCATTAAGAGAATCTTGAAGTTTCATTTATTTTCATAGGTTTACAGTTGTGGTCAAGAGCGAGAGGATCTTTAAACAATGTGAGAGATCCATTTGTAAATTTGCAGAATGTTTTGGGCATCTCAAAACAGTCAAAGAGGACATTTTAAAACAAATCACAGGAACTTTGTCCATGAGAGGTGATATCACCTTTGTTAACTTGTCCAGCTGACAGTGTAGGGAGTAACCAATCTGTGATCCCCTCACAGGATTTGAACGCAGAATATAAGTAGGGTGTCCCTTCCCTTTATTCTGTACTGTACAACTGGCCATTGACTAACACACAGTAGTTACATCTTTCCCCTGAGGGTTCCTCACACCATGTACACCTCAATCAGGTTCCCCTTCAGCCTTCTCTCCTTCAGGAAAACTTGCTGTTTTCCAGGCTGTGTAATCTTTCTTTGTAGCTGAATCACTCCAGGCAAGGCAACATCCTGGTGAACCTTTTCTCCATCCTCTCTAGTGCATTATATCCTTCCTATAGTGTGGTGGTCAGAACTGTACACAGTATTCCAACTGTGGCCTAACTAACATGATAAACAGCTCCATCATAACCTCCCTGCTCTTGTATTCAAAGACTTGACTTTAAAGGCAAGTGTCCCATATGCTTCTTAACCACCTTATCTACCTGCCTTGCTGCCTCCAAAGATCGAAGGATATGCTCACCAAGTTTCCCCTGATCCTGTGAAGTTCCAGGTCAGGCATCAGGTCATCTTAAAGGACAACATTCAGAGTGGATTGCGATCAGGTGACTAGAGAGGTGAATTCCTAGCAGTTGGTAACACAAGCAAACAAATGCTCTCAGATGAGTGAATGCCTCTTCACATGACATCTCAGACCACCACTCTCTTACACTGCTCAATGCACCACGTCCTTATCAATCACCCAGCTCCGATTCCTAAAACCGAGGACTTATGCCTGACTGCCAGACATCCTACCTCATCCACACACACCTACCGATACAGCCAGCCTCACAACCATTTCTCACTCTCCACACACCTCATAATGTAGCTATGGCAGGCACATTATCCAAAAACAGTGATAAACAAACACTGAAATTCTTCACGCCCTCTTGCAAGATAAGGTCGTCCAAAATAGAAGGCCAGAATACTGAACCAGTAAGGGGCCAGGATAACTGCATTTTCTGAACCCTGTGGAGGAAAGAGTTCTCTGAATTATGGGGTGAGCTATGAGAAGGCTCCTATTACTGCATAAAACCTTGAGGACGATACTATGTTTCTGTATTATGCCCAACTCACAGATCATCTTCCTCCTGCTACCTGACATTGTGCATGTTGCTGGTAATGTAACTATGGACCTTTTGCTTTCTGCCCTGCCCCATTCACTCAGTCCAACCCTACTGTTCTGAGTTTCTACTTTCAGATACCCAAAATCTGCCATTGCCATTCGCAGCAGTGCTGCTGAAGGATAAAAAGCAACTGCACAACCCTGATGGTCCTGTCACTTGATCTGACATTCAGTCACCAGGTCCGATATTACTACTGCCCATAGCTTGAAGACTAGAACAGACAGGTTAAAACTGACTTACCGGAAGCTGAAGTGTGTGCTGGTGTGTTCTGCTACTGGGAACTTAAATGACAGAAATAATGAAAGAATGAAAGAAAGATAGCTAGAAAGAGAAAGAAAGACGAAGAAAGATAGATTTGCATTTGCGTAGTGTTCAGTTTGTATAATTTCATAACCAAGGATGTCTCAAATTGATTTACAGCCAATGCTGTAAGTTTGGAGTACAGTGCTTCTGAAGTGCAGATACTTTTGTAATGTAGGAGGAACTGCGATAATAACCATTTAATTCTATTTTAGTTGCATTTAATGAGGAACACCAGCCAGGACATTAGGGATAACTCTCCAGCTCTTTTTCAAAATAATCCCATGGAATCTTTTGTGCTCAACTCAGAGAACAGACAGATCCTTAGTTTAAAACTGCATATGAATTCCTTCAGTCCTCCACCCGAGTGTCAGCTTTGATTTGTGTAGACTTACATAATATCTGGGATCCGGAGTTGGTCCTTTATCAGTAGGTACTGTAGTTAACCCTGATCTGTAGTTAACCCTGCCATCACAATGTGTAATTGAAGCTGTCATGAACTTTTAACCTCATCAGGGTTTTGTATCTGATGAGGTGACACTTACATTAGTTCCTGTAACATAAGAATGAGAAATAAGATCCTCAATACTGAAAGATTCAACAGAATTTTCAGCTTCTGGTTTTTCCATATATATTTCAAACACAGGCATTGCCGTGTCTGAGATTATACTGAGCAATTTGGTTACAAACAATATGCGGTGGCCCCGTTAAGTTCGAGACTGAGACCTTTAAACCTTTAGATCACATATTATGAGATGATCATGACATCATGAGCTCGTCTCTTAAGGGTATATTGAAATTAATTGTGCAACATAAGACCAAATACTCAAGTCCAGACGCGTGATTTGAATCAAATCTCGCTGTACTTTGATAGTATGTTGTGTTGGATAACCCTGATGGGCATGTACGATGAGACACTGAGTGGAATGATTATCTAGCTGTTAGACGTCTGTCACTGTCAAGGACCTTGTGAAAGTCTGGCTTGAAGATGACAGAGATAGCACAGAATTTTCTTTCTCTGCAGCAGCTGTTCCACTTCCTTGTGATAACCATATCTACCACAACCTGAGTGTGGATGGGTCATCCAGTCCTATGGTCTTACTGTATGGACTAAGTAAAACTATCAAATCTATCTATACAGCAGTGGGAACGATGAGAGCGAGGACCAGGGAGCTGCTGGGAAGGTAAATTAATCGTTTAATAATTTACCTCGTGGGATCAGCGGCCTCTATTTTTACAGCAGCGGCCTCCATTTTTACAGCAGCGACTGGTGACAGCGAGGACTAGGGGGCTGCCGGGAGGTAACTTCCCCCTTTAATAATTTATTTCAGGAATAAGCGGAGCGCACACGAAGCAGGAGCGGACACAGGACTGTTGAGTAAGTGAGGTAATTGTTTTACCCGAAACACTACTTAGGTAGTGTCTCTCGTTCATCCTCCTCCTCTAACCAAAAATAAAAGTCCTGTGCACAGAATTGGTAATGTTACTGGTTTTTTTCAATAGTCTCCATCGGAATTCGGAAGTGGGAAGGCTGCTGCATGCTCCTCCTGTAGGATGTGGGAGGTAAAGGTCACCACTAATGTCCTCACTGACTTCATCTGCCGAAAGTGCACCCAATTCCAGCTTCTCGGACACCGTGTTAGGAAACTGGAGCTAGAGCTGGATGAACTGCAGATCATTCGGGAGGCAGAAGGGGTTTTAGAGAGGTGTTTTAGGAAGATAATGGGTTGCTGGCAAAGCACAGCAGGTCAAGCGCCATCTGAGGAGGAGGAGAATTGACGTTTTGGACATAAGCCTTTGACGAGGAATGAATCAACATTCCTGGTGAAGGGCTTATGCCCAAAACATCGGTTTTCCTGCTCCTTGAATGCTGCCTGATCTGCTGTGCTTTTCCAGCACCACAGTCTCGACTCTGATCTCCAGCGTCAGCAGTCCTCACTTTCTCCTAGGAGTTACAGGGAGATAGTCTCCTAGGTGCCAGAGTCCGGGATGTCTCTGATTGAGTCCACAAGATTCTGAAGGAGGAGGGTGAGCAACCAGAAGTTGTGGTGCACATTGGCACCAATGACATAGTCAGGAAAAGGGTTGAGGATTTAAGAAGTTATTTCAGAAAGTAAGGCTGGAAACTAAAAAGCAGGACAAGCAGAGTTGGAGAGGGTAATTGCTGAACAGGCAGAAATAGAATGCAGAGAGTCTGTCAGGAAGGATACACAATAGGGCAAAGGGTTGGGTTAAAATGTGTCTGTTTCAATGCAAGGAGTGTCAGGAATGAGAATGATGAACTTAGAGTATGGTCAGTACTTGGAACTATGATGTCGTAGCCATTACGGAGACATGGATTTCACAGGGGTAGGAATGGTTGGTGAATGTTGCAGGGTTCAGATCTTTTAAAAAGAACAGTGAGGGGGAGAAAAGAGAAGGGGGAGTAGAATTGTTAATTAGAGGGTGCATCACAGCTGCAGAAAAGGAGATTGTTGAGGAGGGTTTGTCTACAGAGACTGTGTGGGTGGTAGTCAGTAACAGGAGAGAAGCAGTCACTTTATTGGGTGTTTTCTGCAGAGAGATGGAAGAACAGATTGGACAGCAGATCCTAGAAAGGTGCAATTGTAACAGAGTTGTTGTTATGGGTGACTTCAACTTCCCCAATATTGATTGGAACCTCTTTAGTGCAGATAGTCTGGATGGAGCCGATTTTGTCAAGTGTGTCGAGGAAGGATTCCTGACTCAATATATAGATAGGCTGACTGGGGGGGAGGCCATATTGGATTTGGTGCTAGGCAACAAGCCAGCCAGGTGTCAGGTCTCTCGGTGGGAGAGCATTTTGGTGACAGTGTCCACAACTGCCTCACCTTTACCATAGCCATGGAGAGGGATAGGAATAGACAGTACGGGAAGGTATTTAATTGGGGGAGGAGAAATTATACTGACATTAGACAGGAGCTGGGATGTATAAATTGGGAACAATTGCTCTCCAGGAAATGCACAACAGAAATGTGAAGGCTATTTAAGGAGTACTTATTGCAAGTATTGGATAACTTTGTCCCACTGAGACAGGAAAGGAATGGTAAGGTGAAGAAGCCTTGAATGACAAGAGCAGAGGAACTTCTCGTCAAGAGGAAGTAGGAAGCTTACTTACTGTTGAGGAAGTAAGGATCTGGCACAGCTTTAGAGGATTACAGGGTAGCAAGGAAACAACTCAAAAATGTACTGAGGAGAACCAGGAGTGAGTATGAAAAAAACCTTGGCAGCAAGGATTAGGCAGCAAGGGATTCTACACGTTTGTGAGGAACAAGAGAATGATTAGAGAGAGGACAGGGCTGATCAGGGATAGTGAAGTGCTTGGAGTCTGAAGAGGTTGGGGAGGCCCTAAATGAGTTTTTTGCTCTTACTGGAGAGAGGAACCTTGTTGATAGTGAGAACACAGTGGACTAGGTTAATAGGCTTGAACAGATTGATATTAGGAAAGTGGATGTGTTGGAAATTCTGGGAAGCATCAAGATAGATAAGTCTCCAGGGCTGGACCAGATATATTCAAAAAGTTACTATGGGAAGTGAGGAATGAGATTGCTGCATCCATGGTGATGATCTTTGCATCCTCATCCTCCACAGGAGTCGTACCGGATGATTGGAGGGAGGTGAATGTTGTTCCTCTGTTTAAGAAAGGGAATAGGGAAATCCCTGGGAATTACAGACCAGTCAGTCTTGGTAAGCAAGGTAAGCAAAGGTAAGCAAAGGATTCTGAGAGATTGGATTTATGACTATTTGGAAAAACATAGTTTGATTAAAGATAGTCAGCATGGCTTGGTGAGGGGCAGGTCATGCCTCACAAGCCTCATTGAGTTCTTTGAAGATGTGACAAGATAAGTTGATGAAGATTGAGCAGCAGATGTGATGTATATGGATTTTAGTAAAGCATTTGATAAGGTCTCCCACGATAGGCTCATTCAAAAGTTTAGGAGGTATGGGATACAGGGAACTTTGGCTGTCTGGGTGCAGAATTGGCTGAAAGAAGACAGCAAGTAGTAGTGGATGAAAAGTATTTCACCTGGTGGGTGGTGACCACTGGTGTCCCACAGGGATCTGTTCTTGGGCCTCTGCTCTTTGCAGTTTTTATAAATGGGGAGAAAGTGAGGTCTGCAGATGCTGGAGATCAGAGATGGAAATGTGTTGCTGGAAAAGCGCAGCAGGTCAGGCAGCATCTAGGGAACAGGAGAATTGATGTTTCGGGCATTAGCCCTTCTTCAGGAATGAGGAAAGTTGGTCCAGCAGGCTAAGATAAAAGATAGGGAGGAGGGACTTGGGGGAGAGGCGTCGGAAATGTGATAGGTGGAAAGAGGTCAAGGTGAGGGTAATAGGTCAGACTGGGGTGGGGGCG